>NW_026117033.1:0-33868 GCF_001640805.2 Lates calcarifer
TGAATTAGATTTTTTCAACAATGAAACTGAGCATGTAATCATTTTGGATTTAAAATAATTCTGCATTTTCATTCTGAACAAATCCGCTAGTTATTTTCTTTGACTGCTAAAGATCAGGTAGTAAATGTCATTAAGTAGTGGCAGGTGCAGGGGTGACTTGAGAAGAAAACAGATGAAAACCTCACTTTAGATTCACTTTATTAAGATGATGTTTTGATCCTTAGGAAATAATCATGAAGATTATTTGTGCTTATGAATACAGACAAAAATGAATATACAAAAAATAAAACAAAAAAACCCAAAAGAAAATAAACAACAACCACAAAAAAACAGTCATCAAGGAACCTTAATCCAGCCTTCTACTACCACACGTACACAACACACTCTCTTAAGGGTCTCTCTCTCTCTCTCTCTCTCTCTCTCTCTCTCTCTCTCTCTCTCTCTCTCTCTCTCTCTCTCTCTCTCACACACACACACGCACACACACTCTATCTAACCCATAACCAATGTCTTTCAGTAGGAAGGGTGGAAATGATCATTAAAAATTAGTGCTAGGATTTTAACCTGATATATCAGTGTTCAGGTGCGTCACGATTTTATTATGTGATGAATTTCACAAACCAAGCTTTGTAGCTGTATACAGGCTTTATTTTAAAGAAAGAAAGCCACACAAGCTACACTGCAAAACTCCACCTCTTATATAAAATGCTTGTCTGTAATTTATGTCCTCAAAGTCTCTCTTCAATCTTGAACTAATGGTACACTTTCGATTTTCTTGATCGCAGTGATGTTCCTTATGTTCCTAAGATCCAGATACTCATTTGTGAAAAATTTGTGAAACAAGTCTTTTGGAAACAAGTTAAAATTATCCTCCTGTACTGGCAGTTTTTTCTCACAGAAAGCTGGGGAAAAGTGTCTCTTCAGAGTCTTGTCTCAAACCCTCCCAGTTATAATTGGCCCAAGCAGAGATAACAAGTTTCACTACTACTTTTTTCATTCATCTTCTCTCTCTCTCCTTTTTAACACCAAACTCTTCCCAGGCTGAAACACTAAAGAAACATGTCAGTGGGTGGATTTATTATGATTAATGTCCTCTATTACATATAATCACCATGGAGAAGCAATGTTCAATTCTTGGCCCATGCTGTTATCAAAGTGTCTCTTTGTCACAATCCCTGCTGTTGTGATGGAGTTTAGCAGAAATTCAAATTTCTCTCCCACTCTAACCCCAGAGCCCCCTCACCATACCAGTGTACGCTCAAAGCCCCCCCGTCCTCTGGAGCAACTCAGACAATGGCTGTCTCTCATGCCGGACAGACTACCCCCCAAAACAACTTGCTCTCGGGTCTGGCTTCAGTGGCTTGGAAAGAATGACTTCTTTTCCTCTGTTTCCTTCCTTCAGGCTTTCCTTAGCCCATGAGCACAAAGCTGTGAGCCCTGTGAGATAAACAGAAGTCGTGAGTAATCATCAATCACTGAGGAATGACACAAACAGAGGTGCATGGCAAGGACACTCCAGTTAGTGCACCAGGAGTGGAAATATTAAAGGAGCCAATTTAAAGGGTAAAACTGAGTGTGTGTACTTCCATTAGAGACAGGGGTGATTATCTGATGGGCCAGAAGCTGAAATACCTGTTTATAATTACATTATTCTATTTGAAGAATTAGTGTCACACTGAGAAAAATATGCTTATCCAATCTCTGGGCGATACTTTGATGAAAAAATTAATTGAACATTATTGTCTGTTGAGCTGAGGCCAGGTTAGCCTGTAAATCCGCCTTCCAGCTCCTTTAAAGCTCATGAATTAACACATTATATCTCATTTGTTTAATCCATACTAAAACTGAAGTGTAAAAATGGCAAGAAAAAAAGATGATAGTCGTTCACATCACTGCTCCCAGCCAAAACATAACTTCAAATAACAAAGCAATTTGTTGTTTTTACACTGGACTGATAAGATGAAGACACTGTGTTAATTACTGAGCTTTAGAGGTGGTAATGGTTAGTGAGTTTTGTTACCTTTCTGTTTCCCTTTGTTTTCAGCCTCGCTGCTAAGCTAACCAGTTGCTGGATGCAGCTTCATATTGAACAGACAGATTGCGTTTGAGAGTGGTGTCATCTTCTTATCTAACTCTTGTTAAGAAAGCAAGTAAGGGAGTTTCCCAAAATGTTGAACTATTCCTTTAAAGGAACCAAGTGCAACAGTATAATTGTGAGTGTGAGTACTCCCAGAACAGACAATGACAATCATCTGATGGGTCAGTAAGTGTAAACTAAATACTTGTTTATAAATTACACAGTCTGTCTGCAACTGCTAATTTAATATAACCATTAATGGAAAAATATAGATTTCACTGGAGATTCATTTGAATAGTCTTGTGGCTGAAAACTGAACAGTTGTAGAGGTTGTGAAACATGGTCTTTAAACATGTATCAGAGCTTTGTAGTGCTGGGAACTGTGTGGGGGAGGGTACAATGCTTTTCCTGCTTCTATTTTCCTCATTCAGGCCTCATTCCCAAAACCCATTGCCCCCTGATATTCCCAAACGCCCTGTCCAGGATGTATCATATTAAATAAAGGGTGAAAGGGACATTCTTGCAATTTGTCCACCAGGAATTTTAAGAGGGCTAGTAAAAAAAATAGTCCCCCCCCCATTCCTACTGTATATGTTTATTTATACTGTATAGTGTGCCCATTCCCATTGCGCCACACCCAAATCACATGGCAGCCCTTAAGATTCAGCCATAATTTACTGACCTTGTGGCAGAACAATGTAGTTGTTTTGAGAACAGTTAGTTCTTTTGCTAACAATGCAAACCATAAGGATTGTGGTTGACTCTAAAGGAAATGAAAGCACCAGCATAGTGGTTTAAACCCTTCTTTACGTTCCTGTACAATCAGTTTTAAAACAGCATTGAATCCAGTATGTGCTGGCTGGCCTCTTGTTGTTTTCTATCGGATACCTTTTATGTTTTAAGATAAATATTGTAATCTATTGTAGATAAGACACTTGTGATGTATATTTCACAGGAACCTCACTGTCTTTGTGTGTAAAGCACATTGTGAGGGGTCAAACAATTGCAATTGTTTGACTCTAAACAGCAGTGAAACTGCAGTCCAGAGAGGATGTTGTGTTGAGTTTCCCCAAAACACAAGATCCAATTAACACAACATCACAGCCGGCTCAGAGCGAGAGAGAGAGGGTGGCAGATGTTAGGATGTGTTATTAGTACTGGCCTCATATTTCCATCAAAACAGAGCAATAGTGCTCATATCTCCACCAACAGATCCACCCTGATACTTTTAGGGGGCAGGAAAAACAGAGCACCAGTGAAATCTGGTGAAAGGACCTGTTGACTGAAAGCTGACACACTGTCTCTCTTCCTTTCTGTTTTACTTCTGACGTCTACCTGCTTTGAACTTTGAGACCAGGTACCCTAAAATAAGGAACTGCACAGAGACAATGGGTGTGATTATTTCTAATATTTTAATGTCTGCCTTGATAGCAACACTGCCATTAGAGGAATGAGTCTACAGTTCGCAAGGAGTTAGTTTGGGAAAACACTTACTTGCTTTCTTGCAGGGAATTAGTTTGGGAATATGGATACAACTCTCAGTTCAATCAACTGTTTAGAAATTTTAAAAGCAACACCTGCGCCTTCTCATCCATTGATCCATCCAAATCTTTGAATCTGCAATTACATTTTATTTTAAAGTTTTAACTCCTGGATACAAGATATCTCCCTATTCTTAGTGTATGTGTGTGTGCTGGTGCTTCAAGTTTCATCTCACTTGTGTACGGTGCCTATTATTGGACTAGGATTGGCTTTCAAACTAGTCGTGCATCGCAAATCATGCTCACAGGTACTCACCTTAAATAGGTTGTCTGAAAACAAAACCGAACCATCTCTACCCATGTCCTCCAAGATCTTTGACAGGACTGTGATTCTTTATTCTTTATTTGAGGTTTCTACAGCCTTGACTATGCTCTTGTGACATCTCAGACTTTTCTACCTCATACAGAGAGCTTTCACATGCACTATGCAAGGTTTTGGCAGAAATACACTGAAAAAGTTCCCTGAGGCTCTCTCTCACGGCCTCTTTATTTGGTTGCCACCAAATAAAAATAAATAAAAAAAACATATCTAAAGACCACTGCTTGAAATAGAGCAATGAAAATAATGGATAACACAGCAAAACAAATCTCAAATTTGCCTATAAAAACAATAATCTTGAAACACGATAATAACTTTGACCAAATGTCCTGATCTGACCAAAATGAAATAAAGCACATAAAGTAAATCAGCCATTCTTTGTTGGGCAGCCCTCACTTCCTTTTTTCCAGGTATATCAAACAATAATAATGTGGAAAAGGCTCCAACCAAACCAAACCAAACATGACTGCTCATGATTCTGGGAAACTGTCACTTCCTCTGAGTACCTTGATTGTGCAGCTGTTTGTGCTGTTGGACCTCGGCTCCACTGTGGACTTCATCGCATCAGTGAGTTTAGTATCATTGCCTGTCCCTTCCTATGCGGCTCTGTGCTCTGAGGCAGTCCTCTTGGCAGATGCAGATGGTAGACACAGTGGTGTTTTCCAGCATTGAAGGTTACATGACAGTGTACGTGACACGTCCTGCCCTTCTTTGATCCGTGTCCAACTGTGCAGGGCTGTGATAGTTCACACGGGATCAAATAATACTGAGATTAAACAGACTGTTCTATCTGTACTAACAGTTTGAGGTTTTATCACTGTCTGGTGCAGAGTTCGGGGAAGCGCTGTATTGTTTGTAACATACATTGGTCCCTCAGGTCTTCTGATCAGGCGCTCCTGGCTGTGCCAAACACCAGGGTTAAGCTGAGGAGTATTTTTTACGACTGCAGCTCCAGACAGTGGAACAACCCTTTAAAAATATGTTTGGTCAGCACAGTTTTGCTGCCATTTCAAAAACATCAAAGACCAGTTAATGATTTTTTTTTGGTTTTGTTTTTTTGCTATGTCTTTGATTTTTGTGGGTGTGTGATTAAATTCTGTTTGCATCCATGCTGTGATACAGATTTTAAAATACAATAAAGCTGATTTTATCAAAGTACTGAATCAATATGTATACTGATAGCATATAGGTACATACTATATGTAAACTTGGTATACCAGTCTATGATGTCAACCAATAAGATGACTAGAAATTGTAGTTAGGAAATGTCAGAGATGTGTTTTTGTCAATTCTACAATGTCCCAGTGGGTACATATTTTGGTTACAATTCTTAAATAACCAAATTATTATGTGTTGAAGTTAAAAAACAACTGGTTAATATATCATTGTGAGATATTGATTTTGTATCAGCCTCAAAAATCTGGCAGCCCTAAATTGGGCTTTCAGCCATCATTAACCTGTCATCTTAAAAGAGTCTTACTCATCTAAACTCCTAAATGTTCCTGTGTAAATACACTGAGCTTCCCTCCAGTCTGTGGCAGACTGGGCAGACTTCATTTTTAAATTATGTTGACTTGGATCAAGCAAAGCCAGAACCAGCTGGTGTCTGTCCAGGAGGGTCAACTACACAGTAATTTGTGTCATTTTCCTGCTGCTGCCCTCTGGTCTGAGAATATGTCTTTACTGCATACCCTCCAGTAATATGTGGGTGCTCTCTTACAGTTTTGCAAACATTGCAGTTATCCAAACCCTGACAGTCAAAACTAGCTTTATAAGCTGTTTTACCTACATATCAGAGGCCAGAGTCCTGCAACCGTCACGCAGGGAGGTCAGCATCATGTAAATGATATGACGTCCTCTACGAAGCACTGTTTTTACATGGTTTGTTTAGGGAGTCAAACTGATTCAACTTCCCTTATTAAGTACATATTAAACTTGGCATCAAGCACACAGGGAGTCATGCTCACAGTTTTTTATGAGTGCCTGGATGTAGATAAAGATTATCTGGTACCGACAGAGAGCAAAATTCTGCCGAGCAAATGCTGCGGATGCCATGCAGCAATGAAGAAATACGTTTGAGACCATTTGCTCTGCTTAAACTGTCACAAAACAAAAACAACTTCAGAAAGTTGTTAAAGTAGTATCTGCAGTAAAACTATCAGAATACTTTTGTGGATGTAGGTAATGTATTCAAATGTCAATGTCAGTCAACATCGCATGTGTATATTCCTAAATGTGAGAATATCTGTTCTTCATATGTGATACTCTGCATCAACTGTCCCCAAGAACATATGTCCAAATATATATTCAAAGTCTGAACAACCCTTAGGCTAATGTGGAACTGGCACACAGAATGAAAGCCATGCACTATTATATTCTTAGACTCACATGATCCTGGTCAATTTTAAGCATAACTCTACTGATCTTAGTTTATATTAATTATATATATACTAATTTGTATTTTGTATATGAAATACTGCTTAAACCTAATGTTATTTCATCATGTATGTTTGTATTAGTTTGATATCAAGGGCAGTAAAAGTAGTTTACTAAGTGCTCTGCTTCAGTCCCTCTTGACAGTCTGATGGCCATCAACACCAAAACAAGACTTAAAGTGTTATTAATCATTTCAGCTTTTTGAATGGCAGTAAGTTGGATTTCACCACGGAGCACGCTGGGAGTTTTGTTCAGGATGCACTTGTGATTAGTCCTCATCCCTCTCTTTGCTTCTGCCTCCAGCTCCACCTCAGTTTCATACTGAGAAAACATGAATTATTGTAGTCTTGGTGAGAAAATGTATCATGTAAGAGTCTTGGCAACAACAAAGAAACTGTAAATTATAACTTCATAGTGTATATTCCGCTGCAGACCTCCGCCCTCCTCCTCCTCCTCTCACTGAAGGTCCTCCTATTCGGCACACTGCAAAAAATATCCACCTCAATATGTCATCTTGAACACGGGCTTTGAACTGATGTTCGCCTTTTCCTATGCAAAAGTAAACCATAAGAGAGCTAAAACTGAGATTTTTAAAGACTATTGTGTTTCGAGAAAATATGATGCATTTTTAGACCGACTGTATACCTGAATTACTCCTGCGGACTCTCTTATTAATTTTTTTTTTTTTTTTTTTTTTTTTTTTTTACAGTGGAAAACCTCCTGTCTCTTCATTTGCCTCCCCGCGCTGCACCAACGCTCCCCCCCCCCCCCCCCCCCCCCCCCTCTCTCTCTCTGTGTGTGTGTGTGTGTGTGTCTCATACAGTTTTCCAGGAGGATAGTCCCTGGTTGTCAGACGCCCTGCACACACACCCCAGCACACACAGCTGCAGCACCGACCAACAATCATGGCTGTACGGGACACTGCCTCTCTGCTCGTCGGACTTCTGGTCTTCTTTCACACCTGGGGAGGTGAGTACCCGGAACATCCGATCAGTGCAACGCGAGGGTTTGGAGTTTGGACTTTATAAGTGGGGTATTGGAAACTTTTGTCCCAAGATGCATCACGCATAGATGCACATAAACCGCCCCCCCGCTAGAAAGAAAACAAAATAAGGAGAAGTTTAAAAGTTTGAAAGTAGAAAATTAGAAACTGCATGTGATGAAGGAACTGTTGAGTTCAGTCTGGGTTTCCTCGCCACAGTCCTACACTGCTTCTCATTGCAACCGATATTCAGCTTTTAGCTGTTTTTTTAAAAAACATATTTGGGTTTTTTTGAGAAGTTTTTAAGAGATATTTGGCAACCAAACAGGCCCAGCGTCAACTGTTGCCTTCAGAGAAACTTCACCCCCTTGCAGGGCAGTTCTCGCCCTGGCCCAGGTGCAGCTCCTGTGTAAACTGCAAAGATGTGACACTGCACAGTCCCCTTTTGCTTATATTATTTTTCAGTAAAAATCAACAAGGGCTAGTAAACCATCCTGTCAGTGCAGTTGCATGTTGTTGCAACCTGACTGTATGTGTGTGCTCAAATGATTTTAGATGATTTTAGAGGGACCACCACCACACACTAACTTTAAAGCTGTGGCTTTGTAACACTAACTAAAAATGTTTTCTACAGTATAGTATATACTATTAGGTTGTGTGGAAGTGGATTTTCACCCATTCTTTGTTAATTTTGAAGGATTTTCCTGTATATTGTGAATAAACATGCCAGGATTGTTGGGCAGCTATACTGTAAAATTGACACTTTGCCAGTTTCCATGGTACATGAAGTTACTTTCAGTTGGTTTGAATAGTTTGCTGCATGTATTTTTAGCCCCCGACATGCACAGAGGTGCAGTTGTAGAGAGGGAGCTCTCCGTCTGCTTTCTGTCAGCTCTTGCCTGGTGAATAGTTCCACTATGTTTCTATCACACAGTCAAACACATTCTCGGGGTGAGATGTAGCTCTCACGGTTTTACAATTCAATATTTTTATGACGTTTCTGTGCGAACAGAAAGCAAAGAAGTTTATCATCTGTGATGTTTATCATCTTACTTATTGTTAATTAGTTTGTGGCTTTAAATTGGCTGTGAGAGACTAAATTAAAAAAAAAAAAAACACTTGTGGATGCACAGTGAGGTGCAGATGTACAGCATGTTTATTTTCAGGGGAGAGCATGTGAGTGTAGATTTATATGTGGGTGTTATGTGGGTGAGAGGGGCACGCTATCTCAGCTCTCCACATTACAGCTTCATTTTACAGGAGTTTGTCTTGTTTAAACAAGGCAGGTCAGTAAACCCCCCCCCCAAACCCCCCATTACTCCCCCCTCTCCCACCCTACACCTCGTCCAACATCGTCACCTTTCCTTGTTCCTGTCTGTCATCAATTACACGCAGTGTATTGTGCTAAGTTCAGCCTGACCATTGTCCGTGATCTCTTCCAACTCTTTCTGTTCCTTTGTTGTGCACTTCCTGGACTTGTGGTTTTGTGGCTTTCTTGCCTCTTGAAGTTGTGCCTGTGTTGGTTCCTTTCACCCATATCCATATTCCCAAGAGGAAGATGTCACATGTCATTTAGAAATTTGGTGTTAGATCATCTCAGGAGAGCTGTGCAATAAATACAGTATATTGACATGGTTCTTTTCCACCTGTCAACAACATAGACCACTGCCAGTTGATTTTACAGTTGTGGCTAAGAATTATTTTCAGTTTTGAATGACAAAAAATCCCAATCTTCCAGAGCTCCAGTGATGTCTTCACATATAAAGTTTTTCTCTGATTAGAGATATTTGGTTTACTCTCATATGAGACAAGGAAAACTAGAATCTGTTCACATTTGAAAAACTGGGAGGATAGATTCTGGTGTTTTTTCCTTGAAAAATCGCTGCAGATTGATTTTTTCATCAATCAACTAATCAATTAATCAAGTAATCGATTAATCAACTAATCGTATGTACTTCTGATTGATTTTAGACAGACTTCACTCTGGCTCAATAATTAACTGTTGGGAAAAAAAGCCTTTGTGGTGAGATTTTCTCCCCCACAAAATCTTTAATAGTTATTATCTCAAGCATTTGATGATGTTGGTTAACACCCACTCTGGCCCGCTGGATCTGCAAAGACGTTCTGTGTGAATTCATGCACATGTAGTGCGTGCACGTGGGGCGCAAATGAGCGTGATTGTGTCGGTGCCAAAACTCTGTCTCCAACCCGTGATGACATCAGAGGAAAGACAGACATGCTGCTGGTCTGTAGTGGTGACCCTCGATAAGGATACTATTCATTTCCTGTGACATCAGCCAATCAAGCCCGGCCAGGGCGCAGCCACTTTGGACCTCGCTCATTTAAAGGTCATCGCTCTCTGCTGCAACTGAGGCTCTGAGCCTCAGTTTCAACAACTGCTGCTCTTCAGAAGAAGCGAGCTGGTCACACACAATAAATGTCCTTGTTGTGTCTCAACCGCAGCATAGAAAATTGAGGCCTGGCAATCTGGCAGAAGATCAGCAGAGCAGAGTGGGCCTGAAATGAAAGTCCCTAAACTCAGACCTCTCTTCCGGCACATATCCACAGCGAGGACTGTGACTGTGTTCAAAAGTAATTTTGCTCTCCTCTTGTTTGTTGCCAAATGTAACACTCTTCTTCATTGCAAACAGGATTTGTTAAAACATTTTTGGTATAAAGAAAAAAACATCTTGGTAACCAAATGATGGAAATAATCACTATGCTCTAAAACCTTGTCTAGAGAAAGTTTTTCAGGGGACATGGCTTCTTATCTCTGTCCTGCAGTAAGGCCTTGAGCTGTACAAGCGCTCTGTTTATGTGTTCCCATGCAACAGGCTCCTCTGGACACCACACAGAAAAGGAGCAGTCTCAGTCCCACCACTGTTTTTGATCTGGGCCATGACGGCGCAACATCAATCTGGAGATGTCTAAGATGTTTTTGTGAATTTACGGTTGTTAGGATTACTGAAACATTATCCAGATCCCCAGTGAAACCTGGAAAGGAAACAGTACAAAGGCTAGTGATTATTAATATTGTACCACTGAAAGTTATAATGTAGCGAAACTTTATAGAAAGGCAAAGGACAGTGCTCATAACAGTTTTGATCTACTTATCTGTATATTTTAAATAACCACAATTGTTCTTGAGCATGGCACAGTCATGTTAAGTGTATATTTGCTTGGCTCTGGCTTTGGTGTGCTAGAAGTACAAAGTTAGTTTGTGTTTTTCAAAAAAAAAAAAAAAACAGTTAATGACACGATATCAAAACATGCAAATGAAAATTAGAATTTCTGTTGTTGGGTGTAATCAGTGGCTAATGGATATTGCTGTCTAAATGACACATCAGTCTTGGAGACTTCTTGTGCTTACAGCATGTTTTAGCATGTCACATAAATATTTCAGTGGATTTATACCACACTAAAAGACATTGTTTCCCACTTATACTCTGGTTTGACCTGCTCTCAGTCAGGTTGGCCAGTGATTACATCAAGTTACTGTCTTATAGGAATACAGAGAGTAAGAATGGGAGTCTAGGGCCAAAAATATGATCATATTATTTTTTTTGCACATTGACCATACAGGTGTGGCTTAACCCAAATACAGAACAGATAAATTTCATTGAAAATAATTTTTCATTATAATTGTGGGATTTTTTTGTGATAATGATCAAGATTGTTTTATTGCCCAGCCCTTCAGTAATGTATACAGTAATTCCACTGGTGGGCACAGCTGTTGCTGTTCAGCAAAACTTATATAGCCTGGCTTTAAAAGAATATCTAATAGATATTGGCAGTGATGTCTAGCCCTTAAAATCATTATGTATCATACATCATAAATCATCAGAAAGTTTGTCCATTGCAAAACACTGGAAATTTCAAGTGTAAAAGAAACAATGCAAACCACATAGAATTAAAGTAAAGTTTGATACATGGACAATGTTGTGATGTGGAGAGAAATTGCAGTTTTGGACAGAGGTCTTACAGCATGTGATTGCCGGCAACCTATTCACCCTATGACACCAGTAGTCTGGTATGAACAATCATACTAGACCACTGTTGAACTGAATAATCAGTCTGAACAGTCATCTGTTCATTATCTCATGTCATAAACAGGTTGGTGTGTGCAAGTGCCATGGGGAAGGTATTTCCTGACTGATTTGTTGATAAAGGCACAAGATAACATGTGTCTGTAATGGATTTACTGGTGTACATGATTTGCTCTTCTGTTTTGACTCTGCTTGCCCTCTGCTTATACTGTAGGTTGAGTGTCAGGCTGAGGACAGTTTTAGATGTTGTTTAGCTGTTGGCACAATAATGTGAGGTAACGTGAGCAAAATGAAAACATACACACATTACCGATTAGTCATTGGGTTTATGAGTGTTAGGCCACGAAAAGAGGAAAAGCTGCTTTTTTTCAAGTGTTTTTATGGAAACATTTTCATCCAGTGTTTCCCTGCAGAACCATATAATGGGTTGAGGCTGTGCACTTGGGAGCATGAACTGTAGAGGCAAAAGGTTTCCTTTTACTGTTTGATCTTCCTATTGATGTGAATAACATCCATTATCACCATTACTTGGGTCAATATAGCAAACCAGCGATGGAGGAGGTGGGGGCCTGTTACTGGTGGAGAAAGCTCCCAGGTCTTTGTGCTGTTGTCATCGGGGCCATTTTGTGCGCGTTCTCTGAGTAGCGGCACATTATTATTTGTATAATGTAGCTCAAGGAAAGAAACAATCTGCAGTCAAGCCTTGTTGACTGATATCACAATATCAGGGCTTTTTGTTGGCAGAGTGAGTGGTCTAACTCTTGTTTAGCGTGTAAAGGGAAGGAAGTCGATAGACTCCTTTGTTTAGTTTTCACTTATCAGAGCAGGGGAAAATACAACCTTTTGTTAACATTTTTCTCCCAAAGAAAATATTCTTTTGTTGTATACATTGTGGTTTAAAGTTGGTAGGCATCTGCAATGAAAGCAATTTCACAATTTGTCCAGTTCTAATGCGTCTTTCAACATTTTTCAGCTAAGCTTAGTTATTTTTTTATAAGAAACACCATCAGTGATATCCAGCAGAAAGCCTTAACACAATATCAGCCTTGTCTGCAGATGTGCAGTGAGGCATTTCATCTGTAAGTCATATTGGAGGGCCTCGACACACATTGGACAGCTTCAGTGTACTCTGATGTATCGCTCTATATTTGGCTGCTGGGCAAATCCACTCATATGAGATGGTTTAGAGATCACCTTTAGCTAGCAGGGCGTCTGAAGAGCGAGCTCACCTCAGACTGTGCCTGCTGCTCTAACGGCCTTTGAAGTCAGACAGACGAACAACTGTGCACACCTGGTACACACACCCCCAGACTCAAAGACACATATAAACACACAAACAACATGTGCCCACTCAGGTCAGCCCACTGCTACTACATAATGACCTGCTGTCACCATGAGTTGTTCTTCTCAGAGCAGGGTGTTTGCAGGACTCAACAAACTGTAGAACCCAACTGTCTAAAATTGCCTTTACTTATATGTTATATCTGTGCTTAGTTGGTATTTATTCGAAAGAGGAGTGTTGAGATGCTGTCGACGTTTCTGTTCTGCCCTCGTTATGGAAGCTCAGGCCTCATTTTCTGTTGTGTTATAAACATAACACCATCACCACTGCAGACCAGAGTAATCTAGCCTCAGCTATTCAGCTGCCGACAAACTGTTTGTAAAGGAGCTTTTGAGAAAAGGTTGGTTGTTTTTATAGTCAAGTGGTTAAATCACCAGTTTGTTGTTAAGGTTCAGGAGTAATGTCTTGCTTGTTCATATTTTGGAATATCACACTGGCAACCTTGGAATAAATGTTACTTTAGAGACAACCTTGACCCGTGGTAAAAAATAGTTTTGAGTAATAATTTGGATGTGCTCATTAGAGCACTCTCTCAAGTATTTCTAAAGTCATTAATTTCTTCAATAATAAATAAATGAAATTTTATCAAATGTTTTATCTATGTCCTGTTTACACACTGCTGCGGCCACTGTCACAAAAGATTATTACATCTACAAATATGCATTGTTCTGAAAAAGTAGCTCCAAACTATGATGTAATTGTTAAGATTCTGTGAGTCCCAGTGAAAACAGTTTAAGGATATTAACACAAGGTCAATGAGCACAAAGTATAAAGGCCTCAGCCCTGGGGAAGGCTACCTGATCCCTTCTACAAACAAAATATTTATTGAACCATTAAACCTATATGTGCAAACTGGGACCTAAAAATTTTTTTTTGTGACCTTGGAACTTTTTTTATTGGCCATGAGAGAGGCCAGTGGTGCTTTCAAAGCCGCTCGAGTCAAAAACAATGAAAATTCAAATCATCTGTTTTGTGCTCAGTTGAGATTTTTTTCAAAGCATATTCAACATTGTACACTCTGTAGAAAATCCGAATGTAGTCCGGTCCTCAGTCAGATATATTATTCAGAGCACAATTCTCTGGACAAGTATTACAGGGCAGTTTTATTTGGTCCAACCAAGTCCTTAAATCACAGAGAACTGGTTTTGTGAGGCTGGCAAGTGGAAGAAGGCTTTGCTTGAGTGAAGCACCAAACGACAGTCTGTTTCAGTGGTGCAACAGTGTGTGATGCTCCACTGTTGACTATGAAATGCAGAGCAGATATGCATGTAACAAGCATCTATGACTGAAAGTTGCTGTGAAGTTTTTTGCCTCTTTTATGACTGTCCATTATGAGACCTGTCTCATAAGTAGCTTTATCATCAGTTATTGACCTGATGCACTCATACATATTAACTGTTGTTCATTTATCCTGCATGATCATCTGCTAGACGTCTGCTCAGTGAGTGCAAGTGAGGTTACTGTAACAGATGTAACTCTACTCTGTGGGATGGCTTGCTAAGTTAAACTTGGGTCACGGTTGAAACAACAAACCAAACCAAACTTCTACAATAGTGTATCAGGCCTGAAATAAACTCTCACCCTCCCATGGGTGTATTTTTCTTTAATTGAGCAAACTCTCATCAGCCAGAAAAATCAACATTACTTCGGAGGTCACTGAGGAGACTCCTGTGGTTATGTGAGAGGTGCAGGGAACCAGTGAGCCTGTGATAGGTCAAGATCTTAGTTATATATACATATATATTTTAATTATATTCGTTAACAGCTATATTTAATTCCTTTTTGAAATTGTCTCTTACAGCAGTGCAGATCATAGAGAACTATGCTTGCAACTTTGTGCCCCCCACAAGTATGCCGTTTAGATTTTTGGTATGTCCTTCTGGCTCACTTTGATACACAAAAGTAATAATTGTGGTTTGTGTTTGGCCACAGAGGTTTTTATCAGCTTCTGAAAGTGGACAGACCAGCTGTTTCATTCAAGGGTAGATATAAAGAAGAGGAAGTTACAGTTCACATATCACAGAGGAAGAGCAGCTCTATTCTAGTCTTATCTTGTGCTGTTTCAGTTGAGTGATATCCAAATTAATATTCGCCCAACTAAAGAGTTGCCTTTGTTTTTAAGTGGATCTAAATTCAGCTCTATCACCAGACAGGAATTTCAGTGTGAGAAGATTCAGCAAAATCCCAGGTTATGTTCACTTACAATGTTTTTTACACCTGGTGCCAGTGTTTCAAAAAAATCTCGCTTTCTGCAGTATCTGAGTCAGACAGCTTCATTAGGTTTAAGCTTTGGGAAAGATTGTGGTTATGGGGAATAAACAATGTATTGTTAGGGTTAGGCAGCTAAAACCCTTGGTTAGGGGTTATGGAAAGACTGTGATTACAGTTACTCCTAATGCAACCTAAAGCCAACCAGACAGCCTAAAGATGTGGGTCTCAGTGGCTGGTAATTAAAGAAAATTAAACTGGTTGTCTGTTTACCACAGCAACCAAGACTACAAACCGTACGAATGGCATCTTTTCTGTCTGCATATCAAATCACAGTGTCACAAGTATATTTCTGCAGTGCATGAATTTATGCAGTGTTACTACTCAAAGACATTTTTTAGTAAAGGTTTTGGTCTTTTTTAATGTATTTTTGGTCTACATGAGGGAAACATTTGAGATCTGGCTTTAAAAAAAAACAACTTTTCTCACACTGGGTCAAAGGTTGTTTAGTGGCCCCCAGACGAGCCAGTTGTTCCATCTTGTCAGTCACACTGACTCCAATGTCAAAATGATGTTTTCTACATGGTCGTTTGGCTTCAAGAAATAGTTAACATTCTTAGGCTTTGCAGGGGTGTGGAGTTTTACCAAAATGTTGAAATCGACACCATTTACACTGTCAGACGGGCTATGGGATGTATGATACATGAGCCATATGTGTATTACAAAATGCATCCGGGCTGAAATTAATTAACTTCAGTGACATTGCAAAACTCACACTTTGCTTAATTTGTAAGAAAATCTAATTATTTATGTCCCACAATCCCACAAAACTTTTACAGTGACATGACAAGCATGAATCACTCTGTTGTTGTTACAGTGTCTCCAGTGTAGTTAGTTTTTATAATAAGCTTGTAAATATATTTACACCCCTCTTTTAAAGGTTTTACCACTGCAGAGTTTGAGACTCATGTTTCTACTTTATTGTCAGCATGTCCTCAGTTACTATTCCTCAGTGAATAACCTGAAACCTTAGAAGGAAGAGAAGAAATCATTGAAAGTTTGTCAATGCATCATCTTGAAAACTGCTGCTTTCATGCTTAAAAAAAATTTGGTTGTACATAGAGTGTCCCTGCTCTTTTTCTTCTCTCCAGATTTGTTTTCATAGATGAGGATGATTAGAGCTGACGTTGTTTGCCTCAGACTATTTAAGGAATAAAATGCGGTGAGATTATATGAGCCAAATTAAATTCTGCTCCGATAATACAGTCCTTAACTCCACAGTCTGGGTCTGAGGAACTGCACAGGCAGAGATACAAGCACAAATACCTACACACAGGTGTAAGCAGATCTAATACTGATAGTGTCGCTTAGTTAGAGCCACTTTGCTCTTAATTTTTTTGTAATGACTCTTAAAGAATATTAACTCCAGTTGCTCTCTTAAGATTATTTTTGTCCTTTTTTGTTTGATTCAGAAGTAAGAGAAAGGGATTTATTTGACAAGGTGTCAGGCCACTAAGATGGCTTAAAAGAAACTAAGGAGTCTCTCTTTATATATTTCCAGGTTTTTATCTCTATAGTTCTGTCAAATGAGAGCAAACACAGAGCTGCAGGACACCCAGGCAGCAAATCTGTGACACTGGAAAGCATCAATAAGACATTAATGCACCACAAGTGAGTACCTGAGGAACTTCATCTTGACCTGATAAGATGGTAAATGGAAGGGGCTACGATGATGGGCTTGAATTTTCCAAACCTCAGACATGTGAGATGTGGTTTCCAGACTTCAGCGTGAGGTGCCCCTGCGAAGCTGTTACAGTGTGTGATTGATTTTATCCAGCATGTTATACGATCAAGTGCATTTCATGAGAGCAGTTTGTAGCACTGATGAGAAAAAACAGGCTTTAGATTAGTGAGGGCAACTTCGATCTCTAGTCTTATTTATGTTTTTTACTTGGTGGTGGTGAACTGATGTCAGACAATATAGTAAGAATTATTATATATCATAAAAGGTTATTTGGTTGGTGTGAATAAAAACCATGGATTAGTGGCTGCAGAGGAATGCACCATCGTCTCATCCATTGACATATACTCCATCACTGGTTGCTGCACTTTGATTTCTGGTGGAGAAGTCATCTCTTTTTCATTCTGACTCTGTGATTTATGTCCTCCTCCACCTCTCGTCTCTGCTCTGAGGTCAAACACACACAGAGCCCTCTCTGTCCCTCTAAGTATTGCCCATGTGAGAAAAACCCTTGCTGCTCGCCTGAGGGGCCTCTCCTTTCACCTTCTGGTCTCTTTTGCTTCTCAGTGATAAAGATGAGACTGCTCATTTACCAGGGACCGTGGCTAATTACTGCAGAGGGATCGCTGCTGGGCTATTGTCAAGGGAAAGTTATGTATCACTTATAAACCCATCATCTGTCCTGCTGTGCCTCATAATTGGGGGAAGTAACCAAGGAAATGTAGCTAGAGGGTGCAGTTAAGGCGGGATGAGTCTATGTTCAACCCCAAAGACAAGTCTGACCTTGAACATGGACTTTACTTAGTGGATTTCTACAGTGGACAACTTCAAATCCAGAGATCAACGAGAATACGAATGGCTCAAGTGTCAGGGTTTGAATGTTTCCTGTTTTATTTTGGTATTTTTGTCTTGTCTTCCTGTTTCCTGTCCCTTGGTTACTCCAGTTCTCTTTACTTCCTTGTCTTGATTACTGTCCCCGCCCTTATGTGTTTCACCTGTGTCTCGTTATCTCCTTGTCTAGGTGTATTTAGTCAGCGTCTCTTCTTCTTGGCAGTTGCCAGATTGTCTTGTCCCTCGTGTCAGCTTTCCAGCGTTGTTTCCTGTTTTTGACTTCTTGTGTTCCTGACCGTTGCCTGTTTATCTGATTTTGGATTTTCGCCTATTCCCTTTGGACACTGTTGCCTTATCGGACTGCCTACTCGTGTACTGGACTTTTGCTTGTAATAAAGGACCTGAACTTTGATTGTGTTTGAGTTCTGCATTTGGAGTCCTGTCCTGCCGTGTGCTTGATAGTACAATCTGGCCACATTATGGACTCCGCAGACTCAGATCACCTCCGGTCTGCCCTCAGAGCCCAGGGGCAGCGGATCCTCCATCAAGAGGAACAACTTAATGCTCTCCGTCAAGAGATGAGGGAGATGACAGAGCACCAGGGGCAGATGCTCTCGGCCTTGGGGTCTCAGCTAAATTTCCTGGTCGACCATGTTCAGCGTGGGCCTCAGTCATCTGATTCTCCTAGTTCTGCTTCGCCCCCAGCTACTCAGGATGCAGAACCCCAGCCATCTTCACCGCCTCCAGGGTTGGGATTGAATCCCCACGTTCATCTCTCCAGCCCGGAGAAATTCTCTGGGGATTCGGGAGATTGTCGCTCGTTTCTTGCTCAATGTGAACTTCACTTTGAGTTTCAGGCGGCCTCCTTTTCTACAGACAGAGCCAAGGTTGCCTATATGATCTCCCACATGTCAGGGCGAGCCGAGGCTTGGGCTACTGCTGAGTGGAGTCGTCGCTCAGCAATCTGTGAGTCTCTTCCCTTGTTCATCCGGACTCTTACACAAGTTTTTCAGACTGTTTCTCCGGGCCGTGAGGCTGCCAGGTCCTTAGCTGCATTACGGCAAGGGAGGCGCACAGTTTTAGATTATGCCGTTGAGTTTCGCACTCTAGCGTCTGACAGTGGGTGGAACCAAGCTGCTCTGTGTGATGCCTTTTTTAATGGACTGTCTGAAACACTCAAGGACTATCTCACACCACTGGATTTACCCTCAGAACTCGAGGCTCTCATTGCCTTGGCCTCCAAGATGGACAAACGACTGAGGGAACGGCAGAGATCTCGCCTCTCTTCCCATTCATTTCCTCACTTCCCTCAAGTTCCTAGTCGTCCTCAGATGAACTTTGAGTCCTCCAGGACACCACCTGGGTCGACGGAGGCACCTATTGTTCCCCCGGCAGAGCCCATGCAGGTGGGTCGCACCCGGCTTTCCTTGGAGGAACGTCAGCGTCGTATGGATGAGGGTTGTTGCATCTACTGTGCACAGATGGGTCACTTCCTCGCCAATTGTCCCATCCGTCGTGGTGGGGCCTCTAGAAGTCGTGAGAGCCTGGTGAGTAGCGCACTCACTTCTACTAAGACAATGCGGCTGTTCCCCACAGCCACTCTACAGGCTGCCTCTGTTTCCCTTTTGCAACCTGTATTAATTGATTCTGGGGCTGACGCTAATTTTATGGACTATGAACTGGCTAAGAGACTGAGGATATCTCCCGTGTCTCTAGATGAACCCCTCGAGGCAAGTGCCCTAGATGGACGCCATCTTTTCCAAGTAATTCACCACACTCCTGAGATCTCGCTCTCCTTCGGCAATGTACACTCGGAGAAGCTCTCCTTCCACCTGGTTAATGCACCCCACCATCCACTTCTTTTAGGACTTCCTTGGCTCAAGACTCACAACCCCCATATTGACTGGTCCTCTGGTCAGATCCTCTCCTGGGGTGATGCCTGTCAACATTACTGTCTTTCTGAGAAACAGGCTTTGCCCGTTCCTGTCACAGTTACTGAGGAAACTGGTAGTCTTCCTGTGGACCTGGCTGGTGTTCCCTCCTGTTACGCGGATCTACAAGAGGTTTTCAGCAAGACCAAGGCGGCTTCATTACCGCCACATCGCCCCTATGACTGCGCCATTGATCTGCTACCTGGTACCATGCCACCTAGAGGACGTCTTTTCTCCCTCTCCACACCTGAAATGAAGGCTATGAAGGAGTACATCGATTCCGCACTGGCAGCCGGAATCATTAAACCTTCCTCTTCACCAGCAGGGGCTGGATTCTTCTTTGTGGAGAAGAAGGATAAGTCTCTTCGGCCTTGCATAGACTATCGGGGGTTGAATGAAATCACTGTTAAGAACAGGTATCCCCTTCCCTTGATTTCCACTGCTTTTGAGTTGCTGCAGGGCTCAAAAGTTTTCACTAAACTGGACTTGCGTAATGCATATCACCTGGTTAGAATCAGGGAAGGGGATGAGTGGAAAACAGCATTTAACACTCCTACAGGACACTATGAATACCTTGTGATGCCTTTTGGTTTAACCAATGCCCCTGCCGTGTTCCAGGCTCTTGTGAACGATGTCCTTCGAGATATGCTAAATGTTTTTGTGTTTGTGTACTTGGATGATATCCTCATCTTCTCTCCTGATGAGGAGACCCATGTCCAACATGTTAGTCAGGTTCTTCAGAGACTCCTAGACAACAACCTTTTTGTGAAAGCTGGAAAATGTGAGTTTCATGTGCCTACTGTGTCATTTTTGGGGTTTGTTATTTCTGAGGGTGTGATGCAGATGGATCCTGAGAAGGTGAAGGCAGTGGTCAACTGGGTCACACCTACCTCACGGAGAGAGGTTCAAAGATTCCTGGGTTTCGCCAATTTCTACAGGAAATTCATTAGGAACTTCAGCTCCCTGGCCGCTCCTTTGCACCAACTGACCTCTTCCAAGAACAAGTTCTCCTGGTCCCTTCAGGCTGAGCAAGCCTTCCAGATGCTTAAGCAAAGGTTTGCCACTGCTCCAGTCCTCACCCAGCCAGACGCCCAACGGCAGTTTGTGGTTGAAGTGGATGCCTCCGATGTGGGTATAGGAGCCATTCTCTCCCAGAGGTCAGTAACAGACAACAAGTTGCATCCCTGTGCCTATCTTTCTAGAAAACTGTCTTCAGCTGAACACAACTACAGTGTGGGTGATAGAGAGCTCTTGGCCATTAAAGCTGCACTGGAGGAATGGAGGCACTGGTTGGAGGGTGCTGAACAACCATTCATCGTCTGGACGGATCATAAGAACTTGGAGTACCTTCGAGCTGCCAAAAGACTCAACTCCCGACAAGCTAGGTGGGCTCTCTTCTTTTCCCGTTTCAACTTCACTGTTTCATATCGTCCGGGCTCCAAGAATGTTAAGCCTGATGCCCTTTCGAGAGCCTTTCCCTGTTCTTTAGAACCCAAGTCGGAGGTGCCAGTTCTGCCCCGTTCCTGTGTGGTGGGAGCCATAACTTGGGACATTGAAAGGAAGGTGCTGGCAGCCAACCAGGGTGGTGCTCCTCCCAGAGGTTTGCCACCCAATCGCCTGTTTGTTCCTCCGGACCTACGCTCCAACGTTCTCCAATGGGGACACGCTTCGCTTCTCACCTGCCACCCTGGGGCTCGTCGCACTCAGTTTTTTATCGCCCAACGCTTTTGGTGGCCAGGTATGAAGGGCGATATTGTGGAGTTTGTTGCAGCATGCCCTGTTTGCTCCAGCAACAAGACTTCACGGCAACCTCCACACGGTCTCCTTCACCCCTTGCCAGTGCCCAAGCGTCCCTGGTCAGACATCTCCATGGATTTTGTCACAGGCCTGCCCCCCTCTGAAGGTAATACCACCATCTTAACCATTGTGGACAGGTTCTCAAAGATGGTTCATTTTGTGCCCATGTCCAAGCTTCCCTCAGCTAAGGAGACAGCCGAGGCCGTCCTATACAATGTTGTCCGTCTCCACGGTTTTCCTAAGGACATTGTGTCGGATCGAGGGCCACAGTTCGTTGCCCGATTCTGGAGGGACTTCTGCAAATTGGTGGGGGCCTCTGCCAGCCTATCCTCTGGGTACCACCCTGAGTCCAACGGCCAGACAGAGAGGTTAAACCAGGAGTTGGAGACAGTCCTCCGTTGTGTGACCTCCCAGAGCCCATCTTCCTGGTGCCGGTTCCTTCCCTGGGTGGAGTACGCCCACAACTCTTTGCCCTGCTCCTCTACTGGTATGTCTCCATTTTTTTGCGTGTATGGTTACCAGCCTCCTGTCTTTCCGTCCCTTGAGCAGGAAGTCTCTGTTCCATCCGCCCACACTTTGGTCCGCCGTTGCCGGGCTGCATGGGTTCGAGCTCGTCGGGCCTTGTTGAAAAGTTCCCTGACCTATAAGAAGGCAGCAGATCGGCGCAGAATTCCTGCTCCCACTTACAGAACTGGGCAAAGGGTCTGGCTCTCCACAAGGGATCTTCCTCTCCGAGTTGAGTGCCGTAAGTTGGCTCCTCGCTTTGTGGGTCCTTTCCCAGTGTCTAAAGTTATTAATCCTCTTGCTGTGAGACTAAAGCTCCCCAGGACCATGAGGGTACACCCAACCTTCCATGTTAGTCGTGTGAAACCTGTTAAGGTGAGTGGGCTGGTCCCTGCCACCAGACCCCCTCCACCCCCCCGGCTCATCGACGGTGGCCCTGTATATTCTGTGAGGAGACTCCTCGCATCCCGTCGCCGTGGACGCCAGCTTCAATACTTGGTGGACTGGGAGGGTTATGGTCCGGAGGAGAGGTCGTGGGTTGCAGCCAAGGACATCCTGGACCCCACTCTTATTAGAGACTTTCTCCGCCAGCACCCTCAGGATCCTGGGCCGTCAGGTGCCGGCCGTAGAGGGGGGGGGTACTGTCAGGGTTTGAATGTTTCCTGTTTTATTTTGGTATTTTTGTCTTGTCTTCCTGTTTCCTGTCCCTTGGTTACTCCAGTTCTCTTTACTTCCTTGTCTTGATTACTGTCCCCGCCCTTATGTGTTTCACCTGTGTCTCGTTATCTCCTTGTCTAGGTGTATTTAGTCAGCGTCTCTTCTTCTTGGCAGTTGCCAGATTGTCTTGTCCCTCGTGTCAGCTTTCCAGCGTTGTTTCCTGTTTTTGACTTCTTGTGTTCCTGACCGTTGCCTGTTTATCTGATTTTGGATTTTCGCCTATTCCCTTTGGACACTGTTGCCTTATCGGACTGCCTACTCGTGTACTGGACTTTTGCTTGTAATAAAGGACCTGAACTTTGATTGTGTTTGAGTTCTGCATTTGGAGTCCTGTCCTGCCGTGTGCTTGATATCAAGCTCCAGACTTGAAGAGCACAAATCTCTGTGGCTGTGACAGCAAGACAAAGAAATACAACACATACAATTTCATAACAGCTACCCAGCAAAATAACAGAAACAAAGGCTGAATAGAGCAAAATGGATTTATAAATTAAGGTATCCAGGGGACATTAAAAATGATACACATGCATGGACTCACAAGTGCTTGTCATGGTTTGCGGTACATGACTTAGCATGACTTAGATACAGGCTAAGTTAGTCTGTAAACTAGAGACACCATAAATATTTAATATACACTAAGTGTATAGCAAAAAATGCATTCTTTGATATTTCCCTTTGGCACTGAATATTTTTGACTCTATGCAGAAATTTAAGTATCTGTCTCTTCATTACTGTGTGGGTGTGTTTTGATTTACACATGTTGGCAACATAAACAAACAACCCCACAACTGTCACCAGATTTTAAATTAAATGTTGCTAAATGCAGATGAGTGCTCAGAGCTACCTGACCCAGGTACAAAAACACACATACAGAAATGTCTCATGAAATGCTTCTAACTTTGGCAGAGAATTGTGTGTTCATGTAGGGTCCCATCGTAAGAAACTGATTGAGAAAATTGCTTGTTGGGACCTTTAAAACTAAATTAAACTTAAGTCATTACCTTGTTTCCCCACACTCTTGTTGAGTGGTCGACTGAAGTGCCTTTATTTGTTGTCAAATGCTGTTCATGCACTGTTGAAATGGGTGAGGGTGTTTTCTTCATTTTCAGGTGTTTTCTTAAGTTGGAGCATGTTGAGCTCTCAGAGCCACTGCAGATAGGTGCTAGAAAGATTTAGAAGCTTGGGGAACACCGATCCTGGTTGGTCCTTGGGTCTGAAGTTGTCCTCTCGGAGCTGCACTTGGACAAGTGGAGACTAGAGGCCTGTCAGGATCTCTCTTTGTTCTCTGATAGTTCAACACCCTGCTAAATAATGGATGTTGTTTTGCTGAAATAATGCTCTGTGCTGATCTAATGCACATTAGGATCCTTTTAACCTAATGCAACCTATGAGCCTTCAGCTATGACACTGTGCTGCTGACTCCACACAGCAGACTGATGTGTTTGCTGTGGCCTCACAGTGTTTAGTTACAGCAGATCACTGTTAGTAGTTAACGTTTATGGTTTGCTCTTCTCTCTGGGTTTAATTTTTATCTATGGGATTATTAAGACCTAAATCTATAGTCTTATTTTACCAGTTTATCATCTTCATGCTTCAAGTTCTTTGTCCTCTAATGAAACTATGATTACCAAAATATTTTTCCTATCTAGGTCAGAGCAGACATTCAGTACAAAGTGAGCTGGTATGATTTGATTCAGTTTCATTCATTTCATTTTAATCAGACTTCCCCAAGTAGAAACAGCTGATGCGCTTAAAAGAGATCATTGTTTTCATCGCTCCATTGCTTCATCATGCTGTACAAACACCCTGGATCTCAGATAACAGCTTGTGAGATATTTTAAATCGACCTTTTTATTTGTCCTGTGATAAATAGGCAAGGCTTTTGGCAAGTAGAGCATGTGAGAGAGAAATGAGTCCACATCAACCCTGGTACTGTTTTCTGTAGGAACTTTAGATGACGTTAGTGTGATTAAGAACACATACCTCGAGCAGTTTGAAATTCACCATTTTGATCGTTACCCGTGAATCATTGTTACTGTATTAGGGATTTGTACTTAGCCAGTGTCTAAAGAAGCCTTAGATGGTATGTTTTTGATGCACTGAGAGAGGATGTTGTGGCTGGACACAGTCAGAGATCAATTATTCATTCATTCACTTAAGTATAAAGCAATGGGAGAATAAAGAGAAAAATATCTGAAATTTTGTGACCATTTTAGGTACTTTTGTAATTATTAGAACAGCATGAGATGTACTATAAATACACAGAAAGCTACAGTTTGTACAGTTCAAAGTGCCAATTTCATGAAGCCTCTACAGGTTCCACAACTTTGGCATCATTACCTGTTTCTTGTATTTCACCTGGTTGGACTTACACCTGTTACTGCAACAAACATTATGCTGTGTTCGTATCATATTAGAGTTATCTCAATTACAAGATTCCAACTTGTAAATCGTGTTCATGTGACTGGGAGCTTCAGACTTTCTCAAAAGGCTCCAATAAATCCATCTTAGTTCTTAATAATATGGAAGTGCCTCAAAACCAAGCTTGTCAGGACACCCCTCGTTAGCCACGTGCTGTTTTTCAAGGTGATTAAACTCACATGGTCTTATATTGATGAGTATTTTTAACCCTCACTCAACCAACTCTGTAATCATACAACTGGCTTGAGTTGTCATGTTTACGCAGGCGCCTGCAAGTCCTAAACAGGGGAATCTCTCCCATCATCAGTCATCCCAAGTGACACTAACACTGCATTAGGTCACTACTTCCTGGGAAGATGCAGTTTTTTTCCCAGTTTTCCATGATGTTGATATACACATGCACAGGGATGCATTTGATTTATGCCAGGGTTTTCATTTTAAAATGCCACGTTTCCATATTGCATATGAAAGGGCCTAAGGGCATCACAAACTGACAGTGTATGACGTGTGTAAATACACTCACACCTATTGTTTTTTATGTAAGCTCACTCTCCAGTGGTGTTAAGACTCTTTATATAACACAAAACAAAAAGTGTTTTGCCCTTTAGCCATCAGACTATTTGTCTTGGCAATGCTGGCACTTTAACAAGCGTGATTTTGGTCTGATCTCAGTTTTTTTTCATTATTGCCACTTGTAGCAGCCACTGAAAAAGGAGAGCGCTGATGCTAAATACCTTATCCTGTGAGTCAGTGGGTAAAAAGCTTTCAGCGTGTCTGTGTGTGCGTGTATCTGTAATCTATCTTTAGCCATAATATGCCAGCAGCAAGCAACGCACATCTCATACTTGTGAGGCCATGTCATGGGACCTCTCTGTCTCTCTCTCTCTCTCTCTCTCTCTCTCTCTCTCTCTCTCTGTTTCTGTACAGTCAATGTCATACAAAAACACTGTCTCTGTGGGCCTTTCCCATACTTCCACGCAGCTTGTGTTATTTTATTTCTGCCTGTTCACAGAGTGGCTGATATGGAGACAAATTTGTGGTATGGGACGTGGGAAAGAGGATGGAGGGGGCGTCTGTACCACCATGGGAGCAGGCATGAGAAATTGGCCCACTGAGATTGACTCAAACACACACATACTGTAGACACACAAATGCGAGTGTAGGCATAGATTTGTGAGATTGTGAGCGTAATTTGAAAATGTTATTTTAATATTATGGGAGTCGCAGCTTTGGACATGGGAAGATGACCGCATCCCACGTGAAGTCAGAAGTCATATGTTCAATACATATAGTATTTTATGTGTGTGTGTGTGTGTATGTGTATGTGTGTGTGTGGGCATATCAAAATAGCCAAGTGTGGAAACTTTGAGCAAAGGGGAGTCAGGCTTGTTGCCAAGTAGTTATCAAAGGCTGGGGAACATGGTGAACTCTCTTTGGAGTGTAACTGCTGAGGGAAGACCAAAGAGTTGCTTATCAAAGAGGGATTAGCCACAGGTCAGTGAGACTGTAGCTGAAGGCCTGCGGTTGGATCTTCACAGCTGTGGTCTGAGGCTGCTCAGAAATTATCTCTCTTCCAGTGGTCGTAAGGTCTTCATTTTCTGAGGTGTTTACTGAAATGCAAAAGTTTGAAGCTGCATGAAGCAGGGTGAAACTGAATAGACCTTTTCTCACTGCAGATATTTTAACTTGTTAAACACTGGTTTAACTATGCATATGTAATTACTATAATTGCTGCAACAGAGCCATCATTAATGTAATTAGTTTCAACTGTGGATTTTTTTGCTGTAACAAGTCAAAATGTCTGCAGTGAAAAACAAGTCAGTGTAGCAGGGGAGGCTTTGTCAGTAGTTCCCCAATATTGTTCCCACCTGTTAAAAATGCATTCAGATTACATGTAGGGTTTATGCTTTCCAAAACTGGGCATGACAGAAAAAGTTCAGGAACCTCTGGTGTAAATTTTGAGATTCAAGCTGTTCGCTGTTGAGCTGACACTTAAAATGCGTTTACAGGCTTCATCTTACAACTGCATTCTCTGTGCTGGTGGTCGCTCCCCTGCTTGGGCTATCAGGCATTAATTGCCTTGCTCAGTGGTACCTTGATGTTAGTTGTTTCTCAGTTTAAACCTGCATCTTTGACCTTCAGTGTACCTGCCACAAGAGGTGACCTTATAAGACATCCAGTCAGAGCTGTATAAGACATCCAGTCAGAGCTGTATTACTGTACTATTGTAACAGTTGTGAGTCAGCAGAGCCCCCCCGCCCCCTGAATGATATATGGGATAGAGTCTGGCGCGCTGAGAACCGAGCCAGGTCTAGCCCGGGTTGATCTCCGCAACAGGTGGTCCGTTGAAATGGAATACAGCGTCAGATCACCAAGAGAAATCAGAGAGCAATGTGACTCCTTCCCTATCTCCCCTGTTGTGTGGTCCACTCTGATCGTCTCCACTGTATTTACATTCTTTGTAACCTTCGTCTCCTCCGCCTTTTGGAAATCGTTAATTCTGATGGCATGTTGAGTGGATACTGCTGGCATTTGGCTCCAGCACCCCGGGGATCTGTGTGTATGTGTGAGTGTATGTATGTGTGTGTGTGAGTACATGTCTGTGTGTTTGTGTTGGGGAAAGTGTCTGGCAGGTCAGTGTGACAAGTTGACATCGTGGGAATGTGCAGTTTGCTTGCTGCAGCTGCCACTGTCTATCTCATTGTCTCTGCACACAGCAGTTAAAACATCACCTGAACCCCTCACAGACTCCCTACAAAGGGCCATTGTGTACTCTGTATTCATATTATTGCTTAAACTGTCAGTTTATTCTTTGATCTGTTGGTTAATTTTCAGTCTACCAGGCATCAGAAAGTGCTAAAAAGGGGCATCCTAACAGCCCAAGTGGTTGAGATGCCACCAAATACTGCAACTGCAATGTTCCTGGTTTATTTCCAACTGAGGATCCTTGTAACATGTCACACACCTTTCAGCCAAAAATAATCTTAAGTAGAAGTGGTGAAAAACGTGTGAGGAAACACAGACCTCTCACTCATTTGAATGGCTGCCAACACAGGTGGCTCCAGCAAAACAATGTAGGATCATCTGGCAGCAAAAGAGTTCAACCAGGCTCAACTTTTGCTGCAGCGAATCATCATCCAGCAAGGTGCCATGTAGGCTGATCAAATACATGCAAGTGCACATTCCTGGTAGATTTCTTTGTAGTATGAATGCCATATTTCTACTGTTTACCTCTTAATTGTTGGGATGAAAGATTAAATAGTTACTGCTGTGATAATTTTGCACGTTGTGAGTATTACAAACCATAATGCTGTGCATCAACCTGTAGCTGAACATCCTGAACTCCGCAGCACTACTTAAAGTTGAGGAAGTGGAACTAGTATCTGTTTGACTTATTTTTTAATAACTAACTTAAATGAATATAAAAACTGTTAATGATCAATCCATTTGACTAATCACTTGACCATTAATTTCAGCACTAACAATTGCTATGAGATATTAAAACCTACAGTATATTATGATATGTTATACAGATAAGCTACATCTGGTTTACTAATCTGGACTCTTCCTATCTTGATCCATTCACACCTAAAACTCCTGTAATTCCTTTGGAGTCCAGTTTCTAGATGCTATTTCTGTTTGGTACAGTTGGCCAGTCCTCTCTGCTTCATAAGAATTACTGTGCGCAGCCAACATAGTGGGAGCAGAGCCATCTGCCCAGCCCAAGGTCACAGCAACAAGACTAGTTTTAGAAATGTCCCCACTTCATGTAACTTAAATTAGGTCACAAGAGTCCTAATTAAGAAATGAAAGGGTGATGGGTAACTGGGTGGTGCAGTGGTTAGCACTGTCACATTGCAGCAAGAAGGTTCCAGGTTCAAGCCCCGGTTCAGGCCTGGGGCTTTTCTGTGTGGAGTTTGCACGTTCTCCCTCTGTGTGGGTTCTCTCCGGGTATTCCGGCCTCCTCCCACAGTCCACAGTTAGGTTAATTGGTGACTCTAAATTGCCGGTGGGTATGAATGTGAGTGTGAATAGTTGTTTGTCTATATGTGATCTGTCCAGGGTGTCTCACCCAATGACCCACCACCCTTAACAGATAAGCGGCATAGATAATGAACGAATGAATAAAAAGCCTTGCTAACTGGTAAGAGCTAATGCAAGTAAACAGGATAAGAAGAAACATGCATATTTATGAAGAAGGAATAAAACACATTGGGGTCAAAGAGTTTGGTGGTGGGGGTTGGGTGAAATAATGAACTGCAGCTTTGAGGATGGCTAGCTGTATTTTAAAGATGGTGTAATACAAATCTTTATTGCAAAATAATGGCTACACATGCCATGTATATGTATTAGTTTCTGCTGTAGAAAAATCTTTTATTTGAATGGCCTAATCATGGCATTATAAACTCTGTTGCGTGCTTGCGTTTATGGAGAAATGTGCCTGTGGTACCAGGAGCTGTGTGGGGGATCCATGAGTCAGTGAGAGTCTTTTTCGTTCTGAGTGCCCAATTAAATCCAAGAGGTCTTGTGTTGTGTGTGTCTCTGTGTTAAAATGCCTTGGGGTGCGTCACAGGACTAATGTGATTGATGAACGTGTGACAAGACCTTTAGTGTCTGTGTTTTCAAGAACTTCTAGCATTCTTCTGCACCATTTAGCCAAGCTGAGTTGACACAAACTAAGTGGGGCTACTGTTCTGGCAACTGGATCCTTGAAGTGGTGGGGACAAGAATTTGACTCTGTCTGCCCAACCCTCAAATATGTCTGTGAAGATTCTCAAGCCATCCTGGATTTTTGATGTCTAGAAGAACAAAACAGCATTTCAAGACCAGATTCGGGTGCATTCTTGAACATTTTATACACATTTGTGCATTGTTCATCTCTGGAAACCTCAGGAACTTAACTTTTGTTTACAATGAAATGATGTTGGTTTGAAATTGTGTGCTTGTGTGTTTGATGGGTTTGGTGCACAAAGGTCCCAGTTTCCTTCCTTGCTGTGTTTACACTTCAAGACTAAATCAGGACAACAGGAAGAATACACTTACCATGTACTCTAAAATCTTTCAGACAGGATTAGGTACAGAGTCATTGCTCAGAAATCACTGGTCTTAACTGATAACGTGGTGCAGCACGTCAGACCTATATTAATTTACCTACATGGCTTGTGACATGGCTCCAGTTGCACTCAATGGGTTAGTTTTGTAACTTGAGGCAGGCTGAGGAAGAAGAGGAGGGTAGAGGAAGGGAGAGGCACGTGCAACCACCTTTGACAGTTCTGCTGTTTTCTAGTTTGTCTGTTTTTACTTTCATCATGAAAGAGGGGTGTCCTTGTGTCCTTGAATATGCCAACACAATCTTGACTAAGCACATTTGCATATTTAATGTCATGTTTAATGCATTGCATATTTGCATATCTTACATTCAGAGCTGTTTCTGGTCTTTTTATCTGGATGGGACGCCTGTAAGTCCTTATTCTCTGGGATAGAAATCTATGTTGGGTTGAAATCACGTTAAAAATTGAGCCTGGTTTTGATAAAACATAAGATAAATTATCTTATTATCTTTTTTGGAAGAAAAGTCATTAACTAGGTTGATAAAGGAATATTTAATTTAATTTATTTCTTTCTCTCTGCAAGATGCTGTAAGCGCTCCATTGAGTGATTAGCGTGATAAATGTCAGAGGCCGCAGCAACTGTCAGAGAACGCTTTCTAAACCCATCCACCTTGATTTCTCCTCCCGTCTTGACTCTTTTCTTCCTCCTCTCCTCTCTCACTCTTCTTTTATCTGTTTCCTCATCTTAACTCTATACTCTATTCACTCTTCTCAGACCATTTACGTCCGTACAAAGAGCAGCCTGACTGAGGCACTGTTTTCCCATGCTCCTCTCTCTGTCTCACCCTGTCCTGAAGTAGGGCTGCTATTTCTGGTGCCAGTCGGGTCAGTGTGCTGTAATTCTGCTGCATCATGTAAGCAAACAAGCTTGATGGGCCATTGTTATTCTTAGATGTGACAGGGCTGGAAACATGCCGCAGGGCTGTCATTTCATTTTACCGGTGTTTGGGAGGAAATATTTTGGCTGCGAGTAATACACACCATGGTATCCATGCTGTGTTTCAGTGCAAAACTGCCAGTAGGTGAATTTCTAATAATCAAATCAAATCCAGTTTGGTTATAATTATCTTGAAGATGATTGTAATTATGCTCCCATATGTTTTCTGTTTTTTGCTGCTTTTGCTTGCTTTATGTTTATACTGTCTCGCAGCAGTGCTGTCACCTGACAGGATAAGCTAGTGGGTGATGGCCAGCAATTAAAGCTAGGTTCATGACCGCACATACACATACACATTCTTACACAAGGGAAGCTCTGCTGTCTTGATGTCTGTCCTCTCTTTTCATATAATATTTATTCTCCCTCCTTTCATGTCTCAGTTCAGTGGAGTCGCAGCTTTTCTTTGGAGGGGACATGCCAGGCGTTTTCAATTTAAACATGAATTGGAGTAAAAAGCCGGGGGAATCCTCGGTATGTAAATATTAATACAGTAACTTAAAATCTAACCTTGTGATAGAAGAAACTGATTATATAAGGACTCTGCAATGCAAACAAAACGCATGCTCTCACTCTCTGAGATTAATGGATTCTGGACAACATAGTTACCTTTGCAGAGAGCAGAGAGTCTACTGTTGAATCACCAGAATAAGCGTCTGGAAAGCAGTGAATGAAACATAGCAGAGTAGAGATGTGTGTCATGTGATAATTGTGCTCTGAGACATTTGCAACCATGTAATAATGTGTTTAGTGCTGGAATTGAATCTCAAGTCAAGCTCAGTAGTTGCTTGCCTCTGGTACGTATGAGTTAGATACAACTTAGAGAACCTCGAGGTGTGTATATCCTGTGTGTGTTTGTGTGTACCAGATCCTGTTGCACATCTGATGCGCTCGTCTCAACTCACACTCCCAGACAGACAAGCTGAAAGCTCACAGGTTTTGTGTGCGTGGTGTGTGTCTGTTTCCCCTTGACCTCAGTGATCATCCTGTCAGTCGCTGCTGCTTTGATCTGAGTCTTTCTCAGATTTGGAGAAAGTGCTCTCTTAATGTTTTTTTTACCACACTCACAGCAGGGCCCTAAGGAAACTAATGCTTGTCTGTCCATCCATGTTGGAGATATCTGACAACGAGTAAATGGTGGATTTTCCCTTCCTGCTGATTTTGGCGACCTTCTGACCTTTCTTCTAGTGCTACCATCAGGCCACGTTTTCACTTTTACACAAGAAAAAATATATTATAAACTTTTAATTATATTTATTCTGTGTTTAATGGTCCCCAGAAGATGAGACTCCTACCATTTTACAATCTCCATGAGCTTTTCTATTGCCCATCCTTAGGTCAAAATGTTGCTCTCAAGATGTGTGTTAATCTAATTGTCGACTTTGCTGTTAGGGAATACACCCTCTTGTAACTACCTTTCCTGTAGCACAACCCAGTCAGTATCCTGTTGACTTTATCCAGCAGATTGTGTGGTGTAGGAAACATTGAACTCTTGAGGCTGCAGATGGGGCTTCAATCTTTTGTTCTTGTTGCAGCTCCGGCTCTTAGAAATTAAATTTCTTTACTGATTTGCAACATTAAATACATTTTAAAGAAAGATGGTGTTGTTAAGAGTATAACTGTTTGCTTAGCTATGTGTCGACATGTCGACAGTGAATGCGCCAGTAAAATATTCACAGACAGCGTGTGTTTATGGTTCTGTTTAGGCTCTCACAGAATATATTTTAATACTAATGCCAGGAGAAAGGGTTGACTGGTTGAAATTTCCCTAAAACATAGAAGCAAAGAATCTAAATATTTTAGTGCTATTGTTTATGTAGTCTCTTGAATTTTCATGGTTGTTTCATTTACAGTAATAAGTTGACACAGGGGAGAGACAGAGGGTAGTCATCTATGCAGTTTTGTTTTACTGTCTTACATCACTGAATCTAAGTAGATTTAATGTGTTTGTTTTTGACACAGATCAACAGGAAAAGAAACTATAATGTGAAAATAGATCTCTTCAAAGGGACCTAAATTAATTTATAATATAAGATACAAAATAGTTGGTTCTAAAGCCAGTTAGTTAAATGAATCACTTGTGTGTTTGAGGGGTTTCATTTGACTTTAGAACAAAAGGCACCTGTATGTGGACTTTATAAAGAGGAAAAAACAGGAAGGAAGAAGGAAGGAAATAAAATAAATGAAGGAAGAAATAAAGGAAGAGGAACATGGGACTGTGTTCTGTACCTGAGCCACCATTCTGTCACCCAGTTAGATTAATGTCAAAAGTGCACGGGACGCTTATGTGGTTTGAATGCCAGTTAATGTGCTGAAGGTGGACGTTCTCCCCTCTCCTTCTCCAATTGACCATCTGTGGTCTGGGCCGGTTGCCAGAGCAGACTGAGGGAGGGGAGGTCGACTGCAGCTTGTCAATAAATCTAAGTCAAAACAGATTCCAGATTCAACAGATTCCAGCCTTTGAACAAACACATGCCACATCTCATCTGTCGACTGTACCTGTCAGAGGGATGCCTGAAGCATCTGTTTAAAATACGCGGTCATAAGTGTTTAGAAATGAGTGATTGTGATGTAAGATTGTCTGCTGATCACCTGAAAATAGTTTTCCATGTTTATAGGAGGTTCGCTGTGGTGTGGATAAAGTAGCCACAGAGGCTTAGAGCCTGGCAGGAAGCTGTGCTATCATTTCTCTCCACAGACAGAAACTGATTGTTATGACTACAATGAAGTCAAAGCCTTTTGTCATGATACACAATGTCTTTGATACAACTTCCCCTTGAGATTATCTTATCCTATCTGCCTCTGCTCTCCTTTTATAAGGGAGATATTGTGGGGCTTATTTAGTCTTATCTTTAAATGCACCTAATTTTGTCATGCCTTTGAATACAATCCACCTCTTTGTGGGATGAGCTGTGTTTTATGGGGGGAAC
>NW_026117034.1:0-17250 GCF_001640805.2 Lates calcarifer
TCCTTAGGAAATAATCATGAAGATTATTTGTGCTTATGAATACAGACAAAAATGAATATACAAAAAATAAAACAAAAAAACCCAAAAGAAAATAACCAACAACCACAAAAAACAGTCATCAAGGAACCTTAATCCAGCCTTCTACTACCACACGTACACAACACACTCTCTTAAGGGTCTCTCTCTTCTCTCTCTCTCTCTCTCTCTCTCTCTCTCTCTCTCTCTCTCTCTCACACACACACACACACGCACACACACTCTATCTATAACCCATAACCAATGTCTTTCAGTAGGAAGGGTGGAAATGATCATTAAAAGTTAGTGCTAGGATTTTAACCTGATATATCAGTGTTCAGGTGCGTCACGATTTTATTATGTGATGAATTTCACAAACCAAGCTTTGTAGCTGTATACAGGCTTTATTTTAAAGAAAGAAAGCCACACAAGCTACACTGCAAAACTCCACCTCTTATATAGAAATGCTTGTCTGTAATTTATGTCCTCAAAGTCTCTCTTCAATCTTGAACTAATGGTACACTTTCGATTTTCTTGATCGCAGTGATGTTCCTTATGTTCCTAAGATCCAGATACTCATTTGTGAAAAATTTGTGAAACAAGTCTTTTGGAAACAAGTTAAAATTATCCTCCTGTACTGGCAGATTTTTCTCACAGAAAGCTGGGGAAAAGTGTCTCTTCAGAGTCTTGTCTCAAACCCTCCCAGTTATAATTGGCCCAAGCAGAGATAACAAGTTTCACTACTACTTTTTTCATTCATCTTCTCTCTCTCTCATTTTTAACACCAAACTCTTCCCAGGCTGAAACACTAAAGAAACATGTCAGTGGGTGGATTTATTATGATTAATGTCCTCTATTACATATAATCACCATGGAGAAGCAATGTTCAATTCTTGGCCCATGCTGTTATCAAAGTGTCTCTTTGTCACAATCCCTGCTGTTGTGATGGAGTTTAGCAGAAATTCAAATTTCTCTCCCACTCTAACCCCAGAGCCCCCTCACCATACCAGTGTACGCTCAAAAGCCCCCCGTCCTCTGGAGCAACTCAGACAATGGCTGTCTCTCATGCCGGACAGACTACCCCCCAAAACAACTTGCTCTCGGGTCTGGCTTCAGTGGCTTGGAAAGAATGACTTCTTTTCCTCTGTTTCCTTCCTTCAGGCTTTCCTTAGCCCATGAGCACAAAGCTGTGAGCCCTGGTGAGATAAACAGAAGTCGTGAGTAATCATCAATCACTGAGGAATGACACAAACAGAGGTGCATGGCAAGGACACTCCAGTTAGTGCACCAGGAGTGGAAATATTAAAGGAGCCAAATTTAAGGGTAAAACTGAGTGTGTGTACTTCCATTAGAGACAGGGGTGATTATCTGATGGGCCAGAAGCTGAAATACCTGTTTATAAATTACATTATTCTATTTGAAGAATTAGTGTCACACTGAGAAAAATATGCTTATCCAATCTCTGGGCGATACTTTGATGAAAAAATTAATTGAACATTATTGTCTGTTGAGCTGAGGCCAGGTTAGCCTGTAAATCCGCCTTCCAGCTCCTTTAAAGCTCATGAATTAACACATTATATCTCATTTGTTTAATCCATACTAAAACTGAAGTGTAAAAATGGCAAGAAAAAAAGATGATAGTCGTTCACATCACTGCTCCCAGCCAAGACACATAACTTCAAATAACAAAGCAATTTTGTTTTTACACTGGACTGATAAGATGAAGAAAGACACTGTGTTAATTACTGAGCTTTAGAGGTGGTAATGGTTAGTGAGTTTTGTTACCTTTCTGTTTCCCCTTTGTTTTCAGCCTCGCTGCTAAGCTAACCAGTTGCTGGATGCAGCTTCATATTGAACAGACAGATTGCGTTTGAGAGTGGTGTCATCTTCTTATCTAACTCTTGTTAAGAAAGCAAGTAAGGGAGTTTCCCAAAATGTTGAACTATTCCTTTAAAGGAACCAAGTGCAACAGTATAATTGTGAGTGTGAAGTACTCCCAGAACAGACAATGACAATCATCTGATGGGTCATAAGTGTAAACTAAATACTTGTTTATAAATTACACAGTCTGTCTGCAACTGCTAATTTAATATAACCATTAATGGAAAAATATAGATTTCACTGGAGATTCATTTGAATAGTCTTGTGGCTGAAAACTGAACAGTTGTAGAGGTTGTGAAACATGGTCTTTAAACATGTATCAGAGCTTTGTAGTGCCTGGGAACTGTGTGGGGGAGGGTACGATGCTTTTCCTGCTTCTATTTTCCTCATTCAGGCCTCATTCCCAAACCCATTGCCCCCTGATATTCCCAAACGCCCTGTCCAGGATGTATCATATTAAATAAAGGGTGAAAAGGGGACATTCTTGCAATTTGTCCACCAGGAATTTTAAGAGGGCTAGTAAAAAAATAGTCCCCCCCCATTCCTACTGTATATGTTTATTTATACTGTATAGTGTGCCCATTCCCATTGCGCCACACCAAATCACATGGCAGCCCTTAAGATTCAGCCATAATTTACTGACCTTGTGGCAGAACAATGTAGTTGTTTTGAGAACAGTTAGTTCTTTGCTAACAATGCAAACCATAAGGATTGTGGTTGACTCTAAAGGAAATGAAAGCACCAGCATAGTGGTTTAAACCCTTCTTTACGTTCCTGTACAATCAGTTTTAAAACAGCATTGAATCCAGTATGTGCTGGCTGGCCTCTTGTTGTTTTCTATCGGATACCTTTTATGTTTTAAGATAAATATTGTAATCTATTGTAGATAAGACACTTGTGATGTATATTTCACAGGAACCTCACTGTCTTGTGTGTAAAGCACATTGTGAGGGGTCAAACAATTGCAATTGTTTGACTCTAAACAGCAGTGAAACTGCAGTCCAGAGAGGATGTTGTGTTGAGTTTCCCCAAAAACACAAGATCCAATTAACACAACATCACAGCCGGCTCAGAGCGCGAGAGAGAGGGTGGCAGATGTTAGGATGTGTTATTAGTACTGGCCTCATATTTCCATCAAAACAGAGCAATAGTGCTCATATCTCCACCAACAGATCCACCCTGATACTTTTAGGGGGCAGGAAAAAACAGAGCACCAGTGAAATCTGGTGAAAGGACCTGTTGACTGAAAGCTGACACACTGTCTCTCTTCCTTTCTGTTTTACTTCTGACGTCTACCTGCTTTGAACTTTGAGACACCAGGTACCCTAAAATAAGGAACTGCACAGAGACAATGGGTGTGATTATTTCTAATATTTTAATGTCTGCCTTGATAGCAACACTGCCATTAGAGGAATGAGTCTACAGTTCGCAAGGAGTTAGTTTGGGAAACACTTACTTGCTTTCTTGCAGGGAATTAGTTTGGGAATATGGATACAACTCTCAGTTCAATCAACTGTTTAGAAATTTTAAAAGCAACACCTGCGCCTTCTCATCCATTGAATCCAGAATCTTTGAATCTGCAATTACATTTTATTTTAAAGTTTTAACTCCTGGATACAAGATATCTCCCTATTCTTAGTGTATGTGTGTGTGCTGGTGGCTTCAAGTTTCATCTCACTTGTGTACGGTGCCTATTATTGGACTAGGATTGGCTTTCAAACTAGTCGTGCATCGCAAATCATGCTCACACAGGTACTCACCTTAAATAGGTTGTCTGAAAACAAACCGAACCATCTCTACCCATGTCCTCCAAGATTTTGACAGGACTGTGATTCTTTATTCTTTATTTGAGGTTTCTACAGCCTTGACTATGCTCTTGTGACATCTCAGACTTTTCTACCTCATACAGAGAGCTTTCACATGCACTATGCAAGGTTTTGGCAGAGAAATACACTGAAAAAGTTCCCTGAGGCTCTCTCACGGCCTCTTTATTTGGTTGCCACCAAATAAAAATAAATAAAAAAAACATATCTAAAGACCACTGCTTGAAATAGAGCAATGAAAATAATGGATACACAGCAAAACAAATCTCAAATTTGCCTATAAAAACAATAATCTTGAAACACGATAATAACTTTGACCAAATGTCCTGATCTGACCAAAATGAAATAAAGCACATAAAGTAAATCAGCCATTCTTTGTTGGGCAGTGCCCTCACTTCCTTTTTTCCAGGTATATCAAACAATAATAATGTGGAAAAGGCTCCAACCAAACCAAAAAAACATGACTGCTCATGATTCTGGGAAACTGTCACTTCCTCTGAGTACCTTGATTGTGCAGCTGTTTGTGCTGTTGGACCTCGGCTCCACTGTGGACTTCATCGCATCAGTGAGTTTAGTATCATTGCCTGTCCCTTCCTATGCGGCTCTGTGCTCTCTGAGGCAGTCCTCTTGGCAGATGCAGATGGTAGACACAGTGGTGTTTTCCAGCATTGAAGGTTACATGACAGTGTACGTGACACGTCCTGCCCTTCTTTGATCCGTGTCCAACTGTGCAGGCTGTGATAGTTCACACGGGATCAAATAATACTGAGATTAAACAGACTGTTCTATCTGTACTAACAGTTTGAGGTTTTATCACTGTCTGTGCAGAGTTCGGGGAAGCGCTGTATTGTTTGTAACATACATTGGTCCCTCAGGTCTTCTGATCAGGCGCTCCTGGCTGTGCCAAACACCAGGGTTAAGCTGAGGAGTATTTTTTACGACTGCAGCTCCAGACAGTGGAACAACCCTTTAAAAATATGTTTGGTCAGCACAGTTTGCTGCCATTTCAAAAACATCAAAGACCAGTTAATGATTTTTTTTGGTTTTGTTTTTTGCTATGTCTTTGATTTTTTGTGGTGTGTGATTAAATTCTGTTTGCATCCATGCTGTGATACAGATTTTAAAATACAATAAAGCTGATTTTATCAAAGTACTGAATCAATATGTATACTGATAGCATATAGGTACATACTATATGTAAACTTGGTATACAGTCTATGATGTCAACCAATAAATGACTAGAAATTGTAGTTAGGAAATGTCAGAGATGTGTTTTTGTCAATTGTACAATGTCCCAGTGGGTACATATTTTGGTTACAATTCTTAAATAACCAAATTATTATGTGTTGAAGTTAAAAAACAACTGGTTAATATATCATTGTGAGATATTGATTTTGTATCAGCCTCAAAAATCTGGCAGCCCTAAATTGGGCTTTCAGCCATCATTAACCTGTCATCTTAAAAGAGTCTTACTCATCTAAACTCCTAAATGTTCCTGTGTAAATACACTGAGCTTCCCTCCAGTCTGTGGCAGACTGGGCAGACTTCATTTTTAAATTATGTTGACTTGGATCAAGCAAAGCCAGAACCAGCTGGTGTCTGTCCAGAGGGTCAACTACACAGTAATTTGTGTCATTTTCCTGCTGCTGCCCTCTGGTCTGAGAATATGTCTTTACTGCATACCCTCCAGTAATATGTGGGTGCTCTCTTACAGTTTTGCAAACATTGCAGTTATCCAAACCCTGACAGTCAAAACTAGCTTTATAAGCTGTTTTACCTACATATCAGAGGCCAGAGTCCTGCAACCGTCACGCAGGAGGTCAGCATCATGTAAATGATATGACGTCCTCTACGAAGCACTGTTTTTACATGGTTTGTTTAGGGAGTCAAACTGATTCAACTTCCCTTATTAAGTACATATTAAACTTGGCATCAAGCACACAGGGAGTCATGCTCACAGTTTTTTATGAGTGCCTGGATGTAGATAAAGATTATCTGGTACCGACAGAGAGCAAAATTCTGCCGAGCAAATGCTGCGGATGCCATGCAGCAATGAAGAAATACGTTTGAGACCATTTGCTCTGCTTAAACTGTCACAAAACAAAAACAACTTCAGAAAGTTGTTAAAGTAGTATCTGCAGTAAAACTATCAGAATACTTTTGTGGATGTAGGTAATGTATTCAAATGTCAATGTCAGTCAACATCGCATGTGTATATTCTTAAATGTGAGAATATCTGTTCTTCATATGTGATACTCTGCATCAACTGTCCCCAAGAACATATGTCCAAATATATATTCAAAGTCTGAACAACCCTTAGGCTTATGTGGAACTGGCACACAGAATGAAAGCCATGCACTATTATATTCTTAGACTCACATGATCCTGGTCAATTTTAAGCATAACTCTACTGATCTTAGTTTATATTATCTGTTTTAGATATTTGTCTTGTTATGGGCAAACAAGAGATATTATACTTGTGTGACAATACCAGAGTACGACCATGTTTTAGCAGTTTTATCCCCTAATTTGTATTTTGTATATGAAATATTGCTTAAACTTAATGTTATTTCATCATGTATGTTGTATTAGTTTGATATCAAGGGCAGTAAAGTAGTTTACTAAGTGCTCTGCTTCAGTCCCTCCTGACAGTCTGATGACCATCAACACCAAAACAAGACTTAAAGTGTTATTAATCATTTCAGCTTTTTGAATGGCAGTAAGTTGGATTTCACCACGGAGCACGCTGGGAGTTTTGTTCAGGATGCACTTGTGATTAGTCCTCATCCCTCTCTTTGCTTCTGCCTCCAGCTCCACCTCAGTTTCATACTGAGAAAACATGAGTTATTGTAGTCTTGGTGAGAAAATGTATCATGTAAGAGTCTTGGCAACAACAAAGAAACTGTAAATTATAACTTCATAGTGTATATTCCGCTGCAGACCTCCGCCTCCTCCTCCTCCTCTCACTGAAGGTCCTCCTATTCTGCACACTGCAAAAAATATCCACCTCAATATGTCATCTTGAACACGGGCTTTGAACTGATGTTCGCCTTTTCCTATGCAAAAGTAAACCATAAGAGAGCTAAAACTGAGATTTTTAAAGACTATTGTGTTTCGAGAAAATATGATGCATTCTTAGACCGACTGTATACCTGAATTACTCCTGCGGACTCTCTTTATTAATTAAATTTTTTCTTTTTTTACAGTGGAAAACCTCCTGTCCCTTCATTTGCCTCCCCGCGCTGCACCAACGCTCTCCCTCTCTCTCTCTCTCTCTCTCTCTCTCTCTCTCTCTCTCTCTGCGTGTGTGTGTGTGTGTGTGTCTCATACAGTTTTCCAGGAGGATAGTCCCTGGTTGTCAGACGCCCTGCACACACACCCCAGCACACACAGCTGCAGCACCGACCAACAATCATGGCTGTACGGGACACTGCCTCTCTGCTCGTCGGACTTCTGGTCTTCTTTCACACCTGGGGAGGTGAGTACCCGGAACATCCGATCAGTGCAACGCGAGGGTTTGGAGTTTGGACTTTATAAGTGGGGTATTGGAAACTTTTGTCCCAAGATGCATCACGCATAGATGCACATAAACCGCCCCCCCGCTAGAAAGAAAACAAAATAAGGAGAAGTTTAAAAGTTTGAAAGTAGAAAATTAGAAACTGCATGTGATGAAGGAACTGTTGAGTTCAGTCTGGGTTTCCTCGCCACAGTCCTACACTGCTTCTCATTGCAACCGATATTCAGCTTTTAGCTGTTTTTAAAAAAAACATATTTGGGTTTTTTTGAGAAGTTTTTAAGAGATATTTGGCAACCAAACAGGCCCAGCGTCAACTGTTGCCTTCAGAGAAACTTCACCCCCTTGCAGGGCAGTTCTCGCCCTGGCCCAGGTGCAGCTCCTGTGTAAACTGCAAAGATGTGACACTGCACAGTCCCCTTTTGCTTATATTATTTTTCAGTAAAAATCAACAAGGGCTAGTAAACCATCCTGTCAGTGCAGTTGCATGTTGTTGCAACCTGACTGTATGTGTGTGCTCAAATGATTTTAGATGATTTTAGAGGGACCACCACCACACACTAACTTTAAAGCTGTGGCTTTGTAACACTAACTAAAAATGTTTTCTACAGCATAGTATATACTATTAGGTTGTGTGGAAGTGGATTTTCACCCATTCTTTGTTAATTTTGAAGGATTTTCCTGTATATTGTGAATAAACATGCCAGGATTGTTGGGCAGCTATACTGTAAAATTGACACTTTGCCAGTTTCCATGGTACATGAAGTTACTTTCAGTTGGTTTGAATAGTTTGCTGCATGTATTTTTAGCCCCCGACATGCACAGAGGTGCAGTTGTAGAGAGGGAGCTCTCCGTCTGCTTTCTGTCAGCTCTTGCCTGGTGAATAGTTCCACTATGTTTCTATCACACAGTCAAACACATTCTCGGGGTGAGATGTAGCTCTCACGGTTTTACATTCAATATTTTTATGACGTTTCTGTGCGAACAGAAAGCAAAGAAGTTTATCATCTGTGATGTTTATCATCTTACTTATTGTTAATTAGTTTGTGGCTTTAAATTGGCTGTGAGAGACTAAATTAAAAAAAAAAAAACACTTGTGGATCCACAGTGAGGTGCAGATGTACAGCATGTTTATTTTCAGGGGAGAGCATGTGAGTGTAGATTTATATGTGGGTGTTATGTGGGTGAGAGGGGCACGCTATCTCAGCTCTCCACATTACAGCTTCATTTTACAGGAGTTTGTCTTGTTTAAACAAGGCAGGTCAGTAAACCCCCCCCCAAACGCCCCATTACTCCCCCCTCTCCCACCCTACACCTCGTCCAACATCGTCACCTTTCCTTGTTCCTGTCTGTCATCAATTACACGCAGTGTATTGTGCTAAGTTCAGCCTGACCATTGTCCGTGATCTCTTCCAACTCTTTCTGTTCCTTTGTTGTGCACTTCCTGGACTTGTGGTTTTGTGGCTTTCTTGCCTCTTGAAGTTGTGCCTGTGTTGGTTCCTTTCACCCATATCCATATTCCCAAGAGGAAGATGTCACATGTCATTTAGAATTTACAGTATATTAACATGGTTCTTTTCCACCTGTCAACAACATAGACCACTGCCAGTTGATTTTACAGTTGTGGCTAAGAATTATTTTCAGTTTTGAATGACAAAAAAATCCCAATCTTCCAGAGCTCCAGTGATGTCTTCATATATAAAGTTTTTCTCTGATTAGAGATATTTGGTTTACTCTCATATGAGACAAGGAAAACTAGAATCTGTTCACATTTGAAAAACTGGGAGGATAGATTCTGGTGTTTTTTCCTTGAAAAATCGCTGCAGATTGATTTTTTCATCAATCAACTAATCAATTAATCAAGTAATCGATTAATCAACTAATCGTATGTACTTCTGATTGATTTTAGACAGACTTCACTCTGGCTCAATAATTAACTGTTGGGAAAAAAAGCCTTTGTGGTGAGATTTTCTCCCCCACAAAATCTTTAATAGTTATTATCTCAAGCATTTGATGATGTTGGTTAACACCCACTCTGGCCCGCTGGATCTGCAAAGACGTTCTGTGTGAATTCATGCACATGTAGTGCGTGCACGTGGGGCGCAAATGAGCGTGATTGTGTCGGTGCCAAAACTCTGTCTCCAACCCGTGATGACATCAGAGGAAAGACAGACATGCTGCTGGTCTGTAGTGGTGACCCTCGATAAGGATACTATTCATTTCCTGTGACATCAGCCAATCAAGCCCGGCCAGGGCGCAGCCACTTTGGACCTCGCTCATTTAAAGGTCATCGCTCTCTGCTGCAACTGAGGCTCTGAGCCTCAGTTTCAACAACTGCTGCTCTTCAGAAGAAGCGAGCTGGTCACACACAATAAATGTCCTTGTTGTGTCTCAACCGCAGCATAGAAAATTGAGGCCTGGCAATCTGGCAGAAGATCAGCAGAGCAGAGTGGGCCTGAAATGAAAGTCCCTAAACTCAGACCTCTCTTCCGGCACATATCCACAGCGAGGACTGTGACTGTGTTCAAAAGTAATTTTGCTCTCCTCTTGTTTGTTGCCAAATGTAACACTCTTCTTCATTGCAAACAGGATTTGTTAAAACATTTTTGGTATAAAGAAAAAAACATCTTGGTAACCAAATGATGGAAATAATCACTATGCCCTAAAACCTTGTCTAGAGAAAGTTTTTCAGGGGACATGGCTTCTTATCTCTGTCCTGCAGTAAGGCCTTGAGCTGTACAAGCGCTCTGTTTATGTGTTCCCATGCAACAGGCTCTCTGGACACCACACAGAAAAGGAGCAGTCTCAGTCCCACCACTGTTTTTGATCTGGGCCATGACGGCGCAACATCAATCTGGAGATGTCTAAGATGTTTTTGTGAATTTACGGTTGTTAGGATTACTGAAACATTATCCAGATCCCCAGTGAAACCTGGAAAGGAAACAGTACAAAGGCTAGTGATTATTAATATTGTACCACTGAAAGTTATAATGTAGCGAAACTTTATAGAAAGGCAAAGGACAGTGCTCATAACAGTTTTGATCTACTTATCTGTATATTTTAAATAACCACAATTGTTCTTGAGCATGGCACAGTCATGTTAAGTGTATATTTGCTTGGCTCTGGCTTTGGTGTGCTAGAAGTACAAAGTTAGTTTGTGTTTTTCAAAAAAAAAAAAAAAACAGTTAATGACACGATATCAAAACATGCAAATGAAAATTAGAATTTCTGTTGTTGGGTGTAATCAGTGGCTAATGGATATTGCTGTCTAAATGACACATCAGTCTTGGAGACTTCTTGTGCTTACAGCATGTTTTAGCATGTCACATAAATATTTCAGTGGATTTATACCACACTAAAAGACATTGTTTCCCACTTATACTCTGGTTTGACCTGCTCTCAGTCAGGTTGGCCAGTGATTACATCAAGTTACTGTCTTATAGGAATACAGAGAGTAAGAATGGGAGTCTAGGGCCAAAAATATGATCATATTATTTTTTTTGCACATTGACCATACAGGTGTGGCTTAACCCAAATACAGAACAGATAAATTTCATTGAAAATAATTTTTCATTATAATTGTGGGATTTTTTTGTGATAATGATCAAGATTGTTTTATTGCCCAGCCCTTCAGTAATGTATACAGTAATTCCACTGGTGGGCACAGCTGTTGCTGTTCAGCAAAACTTATATAGCCTGGCTTTAAAAGAATATCTAATAGATATTGGCAGTGATGTCTAGCCCTTAAAATCATTATGTATCATACATCATAAATCATCAGAAAGTTTGTCCATTGCAAAACACTGGAAATTTCAAGTGTAAAAGAAACAATGCAAACCACATAGAATTAAAGTAAAGTTTGATACATGGACAATGTTGTGATGTGGAGAGAAATTGCAGTTTTGGACAGAGGTCTTACAGCATGTGATTGCCGGCAACCTATTCACCCTATGACACCAGTAGTCTGGTATGAACAATCATACTAGACCACTGTTGAACTGAATAATCAGTCTGAACAGTCATCTGTTCATTATCTCATGTCATAAACAGGTTGGTGTGTGCAAGTGCCATGGGGAAGGTATTTCCTGACTGATTTGTTGATAAAGGCACAAGATAACATGTGTCTGTAATGGATTTACTGGTGTACATGATTTGCTCTTCTGTTTTGACTCTGCTTGCCCTCTGCTTATACTGTAGGTTGAGTGTCAGGCTGAGGACAGTTTTAGATGTTGTTTAGCTGTTGGCACAATAATGTGAGGTAACGTGAGCAAAATGAAAACATACACACATTACCGATTAGTCATTGGGTTTATGAGTGTTAGGCCACGAAAAGAGGAAAAGCTGCTTTTTTTCAAGTGTTTTTATGGAAACATTTTCATCCAGTGTTTCCCTGCAGAACCATATAATGGGTTGAGGCTGTGCACTTGGGAGCATGAACTGTAGAGGCAAAAGGTTTCCTTTTACTGTTTGATCTTCCTATTGATGTGAATAACATCCATTATCACCATTACTTGGGTCAATATAGCAAACCAGCGATGGAGGAGGTGGGGGCCTGTTACTGGTGGAGAAAGCTCCCAGGTCTTTGTGCTGTTGTCATCGGGGCCATTTCGTGCGCGTTCTCTGAGTAGCGGCACATTATTATTTGTATAATGTAGCTCAAGGAAAGAAACAATCTGCAGTCAAGCCTTGTTGACTGATATCACAATATCAGGGCTTTTTGTTGGCAGAGTGAGTGGTCTAACTCTTGTTTAGCGTGTAAAGGGAAGGAAGTCGATAGACTCCTTTGTTTAGTTTTCACTTATCAGAGCAGGGGAAAATACAACCTTTTGTTAACATTTTTCTCCCAAAGAAAATATTCTTTTGTTGTATACATTGTGGTTTAAAGTTGGTAGGCATCTGCAATGAAAGCAATTTCACAATTTGTCCAGTTCTAATGCGTCTTTCAACATTTTTCAGCTAAGCTTAGTTATTTTTTTATAAGAAACACCATCAGTGATATCCAGCAGAAAGCCTTAACACAATATCAGCCTTGTCTGCAGATGTGCAGTGAGGCATTTCATCTGTAAGTCATATTGGAGGCCTCGACACACATTGGACAGCTTCAGTGTACTCTGATGTATCGCTCTATATTTGGCTGCTGGGCAAATCCACTCATATGAGATGGTTTAGAGATCACCTTTAGCTAGCAGGGCGTCTGAAGAGCGAGCTCACCTCAGACTGTGCCTGCTGCTCTAACGGCCTTTGAAGTCAGACAGACGAACAACTGTGCACACCTGGTACACACACCCCCAGACTCAAAGACACATATAAACACACAAACAACATGTGCCCACTCAGGTCAGCCCACTGCTACTACATAATGACCTGCTGTCACCATGAGTTGTTCTTCTCAGAGCAGGGTGTTTGCAGGACTCAACAAACTGTAGAACCCAACTGTCTAAAATTGCCTTTACTTATATGTTATATCTGTGCTTAGTTGGTATTTATTCGAAAGAGGAGTGTTGAGATGCTGTCGACGTTTCTGTTCTGCCCTCGTTATGGAAGCTCAGGCCTCATTTTCTGTTGTGTTATAAACATAACACCATCACCACTGCAGACCAGAGTAATCTAGCCTCAGCTATTCAGCTGCCGACAAACTGTTTGTAAAGGAGCTTTTGAGAAAAGGTTGGTTGTTTTTATAGTCAAGTGGTTAAATCACCAGTTTGTTGTTAAGGTTCAGGAGTAATGTCTTGCTTGTTCATATTTTGGAATATCACACTGGCAACCTTGGAATAAATGTTACTTTAGAGACAACCTTGACCCGTGGTAAAAAATAGTTTTGAGTAATAATTTGGATGTGCTCATTAGAGCACTCTCTCAAGTATTTCTAAAGTCATTAATTTCTTCAATAATAAATAAATGAAATTTTATCAAATGTTTTATCTATGTCCTGTTTACACACTGCTGCGGCCACTGTCACAAAAGATTATTACATCTACAAATATGCATTGTTCTGAAAAAGTAGCTCCAAACTATGATGTAATTGTTAAGATTCTGTGAGTCCCAGTGAAAACAGTTTAAGGATATTAACACAAGGTCAATGAGCACAAAGTATAAAGGCCTCAGCCCTGGGGAAGGCTACCTGATCCCTTCTACAAACAAAATATTTATTGAACCATTAAACCTATATGTGCAAACTGGGACCTAAAAATTTTTTTTTGTGACCTTGGAACTTTTTTATTGGCCATGAGAGAGGCCAGTGGTGCTTTCAAAGCCGCTCGAGTCAAAAACAATGAAAATTCAAATCATCTGTTTTGTGCTCAGTTGAGATTTTTTTCAAAGCATATTCAACATTGTACACTCTGTAGAAAATCCGAATGTAGTCCGGTCCTCAGTCAGATATATTATTCAGAGCACAATTCTCTGGACAAGTATTACAGGGCAGTTTTATTTGGTCCAACCAAGTCCTTAAATCACAGAGAACTGGTTTTGTGAGGCTGGCAAGTGGAAGAAGGCTTTGCTTGAGTGAAGCACCAAACGACAGTCTGTTTCAGTGGTGCAACAGTGTGTGATGCTCCACTGTTGACTATGAAATGCAGAGCAGATATGCATGTAACAAGCATCTATGACTGAAAGTTGCTGTGAAGTTTTTTGCCTCTTTTATGACTGTCCATTATGAGACCTGTCTCATAAGTAGCTTTATCATCAGTTATTGACCTGATGCACTCATAAATATTAACTGTTGTTCATTTATCCTGCATGATCATCTGCTAGACGTCTGCTCAGTGAGTGCAAGTGAGGTTACTGTAACAGATGTAACTCTACTCTGTGGGATGGCTTGCTAAGTTAAACTTGGGTCACGGTTGAAACAACAAACCAAACCAAACTTCTACAATAGTGTATCAGGCCTGAAATAAACTCTCACCCTCCCATGGGTGTATTTTTCTTTAATTGAGCAAACTCTCATCAGCCAGAAAAATCAACATTACTTCGGAGGTCACTGAGGAGACTCCTGTGGTTATGTGAGAGGTGCAGGGAACCAGTGAGCCTGTGATAGGTCAAGATCTTAGTTATATATACATATATATTTTAATTATATTCGTTAACAGCTATATTTAATTCCTTTTTGAAATTGTCTCTTACAGCAGTGCAGATCATAGAGAACTATGCTTGCAACTTTGTGCCCCCCACAAGTATGCCGTTTAGATTTTTGGTATGTCCTTCTGGCTCACTTTGATACACAAAAGTAATAATTGTGGTTTGTGTTTGGCCACAGAGGTTTTTATCAGCTTCTGAAAGTGGACAGACCAGCTGTTTCATTCAAGGGTAGATATAAAGAAGAGGAAGTTACAGTTCACATATCACAGAGGAAGAGCAGCTCTATTCTAGTCTTATTTTGTGCTGTTTCAGTTGAGTGATATCCAAATTAATATTCGCCCAACTAAAGAGTTGCCTTTGTTTTTAAGTGGATCTAAATTCAGCTTTATCACCAGACAGGAATTTCAGTGTGAGAAGATTCAGCAAAATCCCAGGTTATGTTCAGTTACAATGTTTTTTACACCTGGTGCCAGTGTTTCAAAAAAATCTCGCTTTCTGCAGTATCTGAGTCAGACAGCTTCATTAGGTTTAAGCTTTGGGAAAGATTGTGGTTATGGGGAATAAACAATGTATTGTTAGGGTTAGGCAGCAAAAACCCTTGGTTAGGGGTTATGGAAAGACTGTGATTACAGTTACTCCTAATGCAACCTAAAGCCAACCAGACAGCCTAAAGATGTGGGTCTCAGTGGCTGGTAATTAAAGAAAATTAAACTGGTTGTCTGTTTACCACAGCAACCAAGACTACAAACCGTACGAATGGCATCTTTTCTGTCTGCATATCAAATCACAGTGTCACAAGTATATTTCTGCAGTGCATGAATTTATGCAGTGTTACTACTCAAAGACATTTTTTAGTAAAGGTTTTGGTCTTTTTTAATGTATTTTTGGTCTACATGAGGGAAACATTTGAGATCTGGCTTTAAAAAAAAAAAACTTTTCTCACACTGGGTCAAAGGTTGTTTAGTGGCCCCAGACGAGCCAGTTGTTCCATCTTGTCAGTCACACTGACTCCAATGTCAAAATGATGTTTTCTACATGGTCGTTTGGCTTCAAGAAATAGTTAACATTCTTAGGCTTTGCAGGGGTGTGGAGTTTTACCAAAATGTTGAAATCGACACCATTTACACTGTCAGACGGGCTATGGGATGTATGATACATGAGCCATATGTGTATTACAAAATGCATCCGGGCTGAAATTAATTAACTTCAGTGACATTGCAAAACTCACACTTTGCTTAATTTGTAAGAAAATCTAATTATTTATGTCCCACAATCCCACAAAACTTTTACAGTGACATGACAAGCATGAATCACTCTGTTGTTGTTACAGTGTCTCCAGTGTAGTTAGTTTTTATAATAAGCTTGTAAATATATTTACACCCTCTTTTAAAGGTTTTACCACTGCAGAGTTTGAGACTCATGTTTCTACTTTATTGTCAGCATGTCCTCAGTTACTATTCCTCAGTGAATAACCTGAAACCTTAGAAGGAAGAGAAGAAATCATTGAAAGTTTGTCAATGCATCATCTTGAAAACTGCTGCTTTCATGCTTAAAAAAATTTGGTTGTACATAGAGTGTCCCTGCTCTTTTTCTTCTCTCCAGATTTGTTTTCATAGATGAGGATGATTAGAGCTGACGTTGTTTGCCTCAGACTATTTAAGGAATAAAATGCGGTGAGATTATATGAGCCAAATTAAATTCTGCTCCGATAATACAGTCCTTAACTCCACAGTCTGGGTCTGAGGAACTGCACAGGCAGAGATACAAGCACAAATACCTACACACAGGTGTAAGCAGATCTAATACTGATAGTGTCGCTTAGTTAGAGCCACTTTGCTCTTAATTTTTTGTAATGACTCTTAAAGAATATTAACTCCAGTTGCTCTCTTAAGATTATTTTTGTCCTTTTTTGTTTGATTCAGAAGTAAGAGAAAGGGATTTATTTGACAAGGTGTCAGGCCACTAAGATGGCTTAAAAGAAACTAAGGAGTCTCTCTTTATATATTTCCAGGTTTTTATCTCTATAGTTCTGTCAAATGAGAGCAAACACAGAGCTGCAGGACACCCAGGCAGCAAATCTGTGACACTGGAAAGCATCAATAAGACATTAATGCACCACAAGTGAGTACTGAGGAACTTCATCTTGACCTGATAAGATGGTAAATGGAAGGGGCTACGATGATGGCTTGAATTTTCCAAACCTCAGACATGTGAGATGTGGTTTCCAGACTTCAGCGTGAGGTGCCCCTGCGAAGCTGTTACAGTGTGTGATTGATTTTATCCAGCATGTTATACGATCAAGTGCATTTCATGAGAGCAGTTTGTAGCACTGATGAGAAAAACAGGCTTTAGATTAGTGAGGGCAACTTCGATCTCTAGTCTTATTTATGTTTTTTACTGTGGTGGTGAACTGATGTCAGACAATATAGTAAGAATTATTATATATCATAAAAGGTTATTTGGTTGGTGTGAATAAAACCATGGATTAGTGGCTGCAGAGGAATGCACCATCGTCTCATCCATTGACATATACTCCATCACTGGTTGCTGCACTTGATTTCTGGTGGAGAAGTCATCTCTTTTTCATTCTGACTCTGTGATTTATGTCCTCCTCCCTCTCGTCTCTGCTCTGAGGTCAAACACACACAGAGCCCTCTCTGTCCCTCTAAGTATTGCCCATGTGAGAAAAACCCTTGCTGCTCGCCTGAGGGGCCTCTCCTTTCACCTTCTGGTCTCTTTTGCTTCTCAGTGATAAAGATGAGACTGCTCATTTACCAGGGACCGTGGCTAATTACTGCAGAGGGATCGCTGCTGGGCTATTGTCAAGGGAAAGTTATGTATCACTTATAAACCCATCATCTGTCCTGCTGTGCCTCATAATTTGGGGAAGTAACCAAGGAAATGTAGCTAGAGGGTGCAGTTAAGCGGGATGAGTCTATG
>NW_026117035.1:0-23602 GCF_001640805.2 Lates calcarifer
ATACTATGACATTTTTTGATTTTTGAAGCCATACTATACTATGACATTTTTTTGACCATTTTGGAGGCCTTACTTTACTATGACATTTTTTGATGATTTTTGAAGCCTTATTATACTATGACATTTTTTGACCATTTTTGATGCCTTACTATACTATGACATTTTTTGATGATTTTTGACGCCATACTATACTATGACATTTTTTGATGATTTTGACGCCATACTATACTATGACATTTTTGATGATTTTTGAAGACATACTATACTATGACATTTTTTGATGATTTTTGACGACTTATTATACTATGACATTTTTTTGACCATTTTGGAGGCCTTACTTTACTATGACATTTTTTGATGATTTTTGAAGCCATACTATACTATGACAGTTTTTGAGCAAATTTCATGCCTTACTATACTATGACATTTTTTGAGCAATTTTCATTCCTTACTATACTATGACATTTTTTGAGCAATTTTTACACCTTACTATACTATGACATTTTTTTGATGATTTTTGAAGCCATACTATACTATGACATTTTTTGAGCAATTTTCATTCCTTACTATACTAAGACATTTTTTGATGATTTTTGAAGCCATAGTATACTATGACATTTTTTGATGATTTTTGACGCCTTATTATACTATGACATTTTTTGACCATTTTTGATGCCTTACTTTACTATGACATTTTTTGATGATTTTTGACGCCTTATTATACTATGACATTTTTTGACCATTTTGGAGGCCTTACTTTACTATGACATTTTTGATGATTTTGAAGCCTTATTATATTATGACATTTTTTGACCATTTTTGATGCCTTAATTTACTATGACATTTTTTGATGAATTTTGACGCCATACTATATTATGACATTTTTTGATGATTTTTGACGCCATACTATACTATGACATTTTTTGATGATTTTTGACGCCTTATTATACTATGACATTTTTTGACCATTTTTGGAGGCCTTACTTTACTATGACATTTTTTGATGATTTTTGAAGCCTTATTATACTATGACATTTTTTGACCATTTTTGATGCCTTACTTTACTATGACATTTTTTGATGATTTTTGAAGCCATACTATACTATGACATTTTTGAGCAAATTTCATGCCTTACTATACTATGACATTTTTTTGATGATTTTTGACGCATATTATCTATGACGCATTACTATACTATGACATTTTTGATGATTTTTGATATGTACTATGACTTTTTTGATGACCTATTTGACATTTTTTGATGATTTTTGACGACTTATTATACTATGACATTTTTTGACCATTTTGGAGGCCTTACTTTACTATGACATTTTTTGATGATTTTTGAAGCCATACTATACTATGACAGTTTTTGAGCAAATTTCATGCCTTACTATATTATGACATTTTTTGAGCAATTTTCATTCCTTACTATACTATGACATTTTTTGAGCAATTTTTACACCTTACTATACTATGACATTTTTTGATGATTTTTGAAGCCATACTATACTATGACATTTTTTGAGCAATTTTCATTCCTTACTATACTAAGACATTTTTTTGATGATTTTTGAAGCCATAGTATACTATGACATTTTTTGATGATTTTTGACGCCTTATTATACTATGACATTTTTTGACCATTTTTGATGCCTTACTTTACTATGACATTTTTTGATGATTTTTGACGCCTTATTATACTATGACATTTTTTGACCATTTTGGAGGCCTTACTTTACTATGACATTTTTGATGATTTTTGAAGCCTTATTATATTATGACATTTTTTGACCATTTTTGATGCCTTAATTTACTATGACATTTTTTGATGAATTTTGACGCCATACTATATTATGACATTTTTTGATGATTTTTGACGCCATACTATACTATGACATTTTTTGATGATTTTTGACGCCTTATTATACTATGACATTTTTTGACCATTTTGGAGGCCTTACTTTACTATGACATTTTTTGATGATTTTTGAAGCCATACTATACTATGACATTTTTTGATGATTTTTGAAGCCTTATTATACTATGACATTTTTTGACCATTTTTGATGCCTTACTTTTCTATGACATTTTTTGATGATTTTTGAAGCCATACTATACTATGACATTTTTTGATGATTTTTGAAGCCATACTTTACTATGACATTTTTTGATGACTTTTGAAGCCATACTATACTATGACATTTTTTGATGATTTTTGAAGCCTTATTATACTATGACATTTTTTGGCCATTTTCATTCCTTACTATACTAAGACATTTTTTGAACAATTTGGAAGCCTTACTATAGTATGACATTTTTTGACCATTGTTGACGCCATACTTTACTACAACATTTTTTGATGATTTTTGAAGCCATACTATACTATGACATTTTTTGATGATTTTTGAAGCCATAGTATACTATGACATTTTTTGAGCAATTTACATGCCTTACTATACTGTAACATTTTTTGAGCAATTTTGAAGCCTTACTATACTATGACATTTTTTGACGATTTTTGACGCCTTACTAAACAGTGCTCTGTGTTGGACAGTTGATGTAAAGCCGTTTGTGAATTACCTGGAGGTCTCTGTCTTGGTCTGAAAGAACTTCTTCACTGTATGAAGACTCTCTGTGATTGTGGACGATGTCTCTGAGATCATAGACGGTGTCTCTGTGGTCATCAACAATGTCCCTGATCACGGGCAACGCCGTCAAATCGGTGACCCCCGTCTCCGCCGATTCTATTGCAAGGTCTCTATGAAGCATGGACAATGTCTCTGATCACGGACAACGTCTCCCTCATCCTCAACAATGTCTCTCCGATCATGGACCATGTCTCTGCGATTGTGGACGATGTCATGGACAAAGTGGTGACACCTGGAAAAAAACATACAAAGGAAAATGGTCAATACACAACTACCTGTTCCTCATCAACCGTTTAACTATGAAAACACAGGCAAATATTCAACATTACAGCTGGACCAGAACATTTAACAAACATTAGAGGGCTGTCATACTATACTATGACATTTTGACATTTTTTGACGCCATACTGTACTATGACATTGTTTGATGGTTTTTGACAACATATTATGACAAACGATGACCTGCCAGCAGTCGCCGATATCAAAAATGGTGATGTCAACTTTTTCAAAGAATTCACTCAAAACCTGTCCAAATCCACTTCAAATATAATAAAACATGCCCCTGAGTCATTTTTAGCTGAAAAATCTGGACCTGAAATTTTGACATTTTTCACTCCAAACGATGACCCGCCGCCTGTCGCCGATATCAAAAATGGTGATGTCAACTTTTTCAAAGAATTCACTCAAAACCTGTCCAAATCCACTTCAAATGTAATAAAACATGCTCCTGAGTCATTTTCACATGTCCCTGAGTCATTTTTAGCTGAAAAATCTGGACCTGAAATTTTGACATTTTTCACTCCAAACGATGACCCTGTCGCCGATATCAAAAATGGTGATGTCAACTTTTTCAAAGAATTCACTCAAAACCTGTCCAAATCCACTTCAAATGTAATAAAACATGCCCCTGAGTCATTTTTAGCTGAAAAATCTGGACCTGAAATTTTGACATTTTTCACTCCAAACGATGACCCGCCGCCTGTCGCCGATATCAAAAATGGTGATGTCAACTTTTTCAAAGAATTCACTCAAAACCTGTCCAAATCCACTTCAAATGTAATAAAACATGCCCCTGAGTCATTTTTAGCTGAAAAATCTGGACCTGAAATTTTGACATTTTTCACTCCAAACGATGACCCGCCGCCTGTCGCCGATATCAAAAATGGTGATGTCAACTTTTTCAAAGAATTCACTCAAAACCTGTCCAAATCCACTTCAAATGTAATAAAACATGCCCCTGAGTCATTTTTAGCTGAAAAATCTGGACCTGAAATTTTGACATTTTTCACTCCAAACGATGACCCCGCCGCCTGTCGCCGATATCAAAAATGGTGATGTCAACTTTTTCAAAGAATTCACTCAAAACCTGTCCAAATCCACTTCAAATGTAATAAAACATGCTCCTGAGTCATTTTCACATGTCCCGGAGTCATTTTCACATGTCCCTGAGTCATTTTTAGCTGAAAAATCTGGACCTGAAATTTTGACATTTTTCACTCCAAACGATGACCCTGTCGCCGATATCAAAAATGGTGATGTCAACTTTTTCAAAGAATTCACTCAAAACCTGTCCAAATCCACTTCAAATGTAATAAAACATGCTCCTGAGTCATTTTCACATGTCCCTGAGTCATTTTTAGCTGAAAAATCTGGACCTGAAATTTTGACATTTTTCACTCCAAACGATGACCCGCCGCCTGTCGCCGATATCAAAAATGGTGATGTCAACTTTTTCAAAGAATTCACTCAAAACCTGTCCAAATCCACTTCAAATGTAATAAAACATGCTCCTGAGTCATTTTCACATGTCCCTGAGTCATTTTCACATGTCCCTGAGTCATTTTTAGCTGAAAAATCTGGACCTGAAATTTTGACATTTTTCACTCCAAACGATGACCCTGTCGCCGATATCAAAAATGGTGATGTCAACTTTTTCAAAGAATTCACTCAAAACCTGTCCAAATCCACTTCAAATGTAATAAAACATGCTCCTGAGTCATTTTCACATGTCCCTGAGTCATTTTTAGCTGAAAAATCTGGACCTGAAATTTTGACATTTTTCACTCCAAACGATGACCCGCCGCCTGTCGCCGATATCAAAAATGGTGATGTCAACTTTTTCAAAGAATTCACTCAAAACCTGTCCAAATCCACTTCAAATGTAATAAAACATGCTCCTGAGTCATTTTCACATGTCCCTGAGTCATTTTCACATGTCCCTGAGTCATTTTTAGCTGAAAAATCTGGACCTGAAATTTTGACATTTTTCACTCCAAACGATGACCCTGTCGCCGATATCAAAAATGGTGATGTCAACTTTTTCAAAGAATTCACTCAAAACCTGTCCAAATCCACTTCAAATGTAATAAAACATGCTCCTGAGTCATTTTCACATGTCCCTGAGTCATTTTTAGCTGAAAAATCTGGACCTGAAATTTTGACATTTTTCACTCCAAACGATGACCCGCCGCCTGTCGCCGATATCAAAAATGGTGATGTCAACTTTTTCAAAGAATTCACTCAAAACCTGTCCAAATCCACTTCAAATGTAATAAAACATGCCCCTGAGTCATTTTTAGCTGAAAAATCTGGACCTGAAATTTTGACATTTTTCACTCCAAACGATGACCCGCCGCCTGTCGCCGATATCAAAAATGGTGATGTCAACTTTTTCAAAGAATTCACTCAAAACCTGTCCAAATCCACTTCAAATGTAATAAAACATGCTCCTGAGTCATTTTCACATGTCCCTGAGTCATTTTTAGCTGAAAAATCTGGACCTGAAATTTTGACATTTTTCACTCCAAACGATGACCCCGCCGCCTGTCGCCGATATCAAAAATGGTGATGTCAACTTTTTCAAAGAATTCACTCAAAACCTGTCCAAATCCACTTCAAATGTAATAAAACATGCTCCTGGGTCATTTTCACATGTCCCTGAGTCATTTTTAGCTGAAAAATCTGGACCTGAAATTTTGACATTTTTCACTCCAAACGATGACCCGCCGCCTGTCGCCAATATCAAAAATGGTGATGTCAACTTTTTCAAAGAATTCACTCAAAACCTGTCCAAATCCACTTCAAATGTAATAAAACATGTCCCTGAGTCATTTTTAGCTGAAAAATCTGGACCTGAAATTTTTTCAGGCCTTAGTATAGTGTGACTTTTTTTGACCAGTTTTGAAGCCATACTAGAGTATGACTTTTTTTTTACTGTTTTTGACGCCTTACTATGACATTTTTTGACCATTTATCATGCCTTCCTATACATTTTTTGACCAGTTTTGAAGCCATACTGTACTATAACTTTTTTGACCAATTTTCATGCCTTAGTATACCAGGACTTTTTTGACTGTTTTAGAAGCCTTACTATGACTTTTTTTTGACCAGTTTCCATTTTCATAAAGTAACAGATTACTTTAACTATTACATTTGATATTTCTAATTACTTATGTCTATTAATACTAATTATTTCTACATTATCTTTATACTACAGATTACTTCTACTATTACACTTTTCTGATACACTGAATACTGAACATAAACAGTTTAATGTCAGTGCTCTGTGTTGGACAATTTATGTAAAATTGTTTGTGAATTACCTGGAGGCCTCTGTCCTGGTCTCAAAGAACTTCTTCATTGTACAAAGACTCTCTGTGATCATGGACTACGTCTCTGTGATCGCGGACAATGTCTCTGAGATTATGGACAAAGTCTCTGTGATCATGGCCAATGTCTTTGCGATCATGGACGATGTCTCTGAGATCATAGACGCCATCTCTGTGAGCTTCAACAATGTCTCCATGATCGCGGGCAATGCCGTCAAATCGGTGACCCCCGTCTCCGCCGATTCTATCGCAAGGTCTCTACGAAGCATGGGACAATGTCTCCGATCACAGACAACATCTCTCTCATCTTTGACAAGGTCTCTGTGATCGTGGACAATGTCTCTGATCGAGGACGATGTCTCCCTCATCCTCAACAATGTCTCTCCGATCATGGACCATGTCTCTGCGATCGTGGACGAAGTCGTGGACGAAGTCGTGACACCTGGAGGAAATCACAGAGAAATATTCAAAGGAAAATGATCAATACACTACTACCTATTCCTCATCAACAGTTTAACCATGAAAACGCTAATAAATATTCAACACTACAGCTGAACCACAACATTTAACAAACATTTAGAGGGCTGTGTCAGAAAATGAACAGTTGACTATCATCACCTCCTGAAGAACCAAAAGTTAAAATGACTCGTGAACAACTATACTTGATACAAAACATAAACAATTTAATGTCAGTGCACTGTGTTGGACAATTTATGTAAAATTGTTTGTGAATTACCTGGAGGCCTCTGTCCTGGTCTCAAAGAACTTCTTCATTGTACAAAGACTCTCTGTGATCATGGACTACGTCTCTGTGATCGCGGACAATGTCTCTGAGATTATGGACAAAGTCTCTGTGATCATGGCCAATGTCTTTGCGATCATGGACGATGTCTCTGAGATCATAGACGCCGTCTCTGTGAGCTTCAACAATGTCTCCATGATCGCGGGCAATGCCGTCAAATCGGTGACCCCCGTCTCCGCCGATTCTATCGCAAGGTCTCTACGAAGCATGGGACAATGTCTCCGATCACAGACAACATCTCTCTCATCTTTGACAAGGTCTCTGTGATCGTGGACAATGTCTCTGATCGAGGACGATGTCTCCCTCATCCTCAACAATGTCTCTCCGATCATGGACCATGTCTCTGCGATCGTGGACGAAGTCGTGGACGAAGTCGTGACACCTGGAGGAAATCACAGAGAAATATTCAAAGGAAAATGATCAATACACTACTACCTATTCCTCATCAACAGTTTAACCATGAAAACGCTAATAAATATTCAACACTACAGCTGAACCACAACATTTAACAAACATTTAGAGGGCTGTGTCAGAAAATGAACAGTTGACTATCATCACCTCCTGAAGAACCAAAAGTTAAAATGACTCGTGAACAACTATACTTGATACAAAACATAAACAATTTAATGTCAGTGCACTGTGTTGGACAATTTATGTAAAATTGTTTGTGAATTACCTGGAGGCCTCTGTCCTGGTCTCAAAGAACTTCTTCATTGTACAAAGACTCTCTGTGATCATGGACTACGTCTCTGTGATCGCGGACAATGTCTCTGAGATTATGGACAAAGTCTCTGTGATCATGGCCAATGTCTTTGCGATCATGGACGATGTCTCTGAGATCATAGACGCCGTCTCTGTGAGCTTCAACAATGTCTCCATGATCGCGGGCAATGCCGTCAAATCGGTGACCCCCGTCTCCGCCGATTCTATCGCAAGGTCTCTACGAAGCATGGGACAATGTCTCTGATCACAGACAACATCTCTCTCATCTTTGACAAGGTCTCTGTGATCGTGGACAATGTCTCTGATCGAGGACGATGTCTCCCTCATCCTCAACAATGTCTCTCCGATCATGGACCATGTCTCTGCGATCGTGGACGAAGTCGTGGACGAAGTCGTGACACCTGGAGGAAATCACAGAGAAATATTCAAAGGAAAATGATCAATACACTACTACCTATTCCTCATCAACAGTTTAACCATGAAAACACTAATAAATATTCAACACTACAGCTGAACCACAACATTTAACAAACATTTAGAGGGCTGTGTCAGAAAATGAACAGTTGACTATCATCACCTCCTGAAGAACCAACAACAATATTTAGGAACAAGTTAAATGATTAGTAATTGCGTGTCTATCAACTAATCACTGAAGCATGCATATGTTACTGTGAACTGCACAACAATAACAAACACTATCAGTTAAGCCAATTTCTGAATATAGGATTTTAACTTGTGATGTTTATTATACTTCAGTAAATAGTCCGAGTATTTCTTCCACCACAGACGGACACATACAGAATCATTATTTCATATTTCAATCTTCTTATTAACACATATCTAAAATGTCTTTGTTTTATGTTGTTTTTGTTTAATGAACCAACCAAACTTACATAGGTCTTAACAGCAGCTTATGTGAAAATTTTTAAATAAATAAGTGTAGAACTGGTTGCTACACACTGTAAAGGTATTTCTGAAATCATCCTGTGACCAACAGTTAAAATGACTCGTGAACAACTATACTTGATACAGAACATAAACAATTTAATGTCAGTGCACTGTGTTGGACAATTTATGTAAAATTGTTTGTGAATTACTTGGAGGCCTCTGTCCTGGTCTCAAAGAATTTCTTCATTGTACGAAGACTCTCTGTGATCATGGACAATGTCTCTGTGATGGTGGACAATCTCTGTGATCACTGACAATATCTGAGATTATGGAAAAAGTCTCTGTGATCATCGACAGTGTCTCTCTGATCGTGGACAAAGCCTTCAAATCGGGGAACTCCGTTACTGTGATTTTTGCACACGTCTTTGCAAGTCATGGACAATGTCTCTACGATCATGGACCACATCTCTGCGATCGTGGACGACAACTAAGCGATGGTGGACAATGCCGTGAACGAAGTGGTGACACCTGGAAGGAAAATGATCAATACACTACTACCTATTCCTCATCAACAGTTGAACATGAAAACACAGAAAAACTTTCACCATTACAACTGAAACAGAACATTTGACAAAACATTTTTGTGCCTAACTGTAGTATGGCATTTTTTTACATTTTTATGCCTTACTAGACTATGACATTTTTGACATTTTAGACCACAAACTATACTGTAACATTTTTGATGTCTTACAATAAAGTGACATTTTTGACACACTTTTATTTTGGATTACTATTACTTCTGCAATGCTTTTATATTATGGCTTACTTTTACTTACTGTTATCTCTAATATAAGATTACTTTTACCATTACATATCACTTTTGTTATTAGGGTCCGAGCATAGAAGCAGCCCTTTTGGAATTATTATTATCAGCCAAAATGAATCGCCTTTTTGTAGGCCTACAATTGCTCAGGAACTCTCGCAACTTTGCAAATGCGTCAGGCCTTCTCAAGCATGGGTAGTGCAAAATGGCTTTACAAAGTGATCCCCCATTGGGCTTACTTTATTGTAGGTGGACGAAATCCGGACCACATACATCAAGCCATAACATTAAAGCCATTGACAACTGAAATGAATAACATCATCATCTTGTTACAATATTACAATTCAATGTTCTGTTGAGGAACCACGGGTTCTTCATTCATCTGGATGTCACTTTGACACATACCACCCACCTAAACATTGTTTTAGACCAAGCAACCCCCCCAACGCTAGCCGCTAACGCTAGCCGCTAGCTAGTTAGCTCCTTAGCCTTACCTTTGCGTCGCAGGTGTGTTCAGCATGTCTCACTCGTGTTCGACAAAAAAGCAGCTTCAAAGCTTGTTTTACCATCCAGGCTTCTTTAGTCATTAACTTTTCTCACAGTACTGACAAACCGAGGTAACGGCTCAAATGTTTGTTTTAATCTGACTTTCTGACTGGTTTCTCCCCCTCTCTGAGCTCCTCCTACAAGGTCATGACTGATGACGACTCACGCAAGCCAACAGCGGCAGAAAAACGCCAATATGGCTTTCTGATTCTGTTCCGCTTAGCAACCGCCTCTGATTGCTTTTATAACACATCCACGGGGAGAGTATGGATAATCTATTAAAATGTGTTTTCTTAATTTCTATTTTTTTTTTTTCACTTCACTTCACTTTGGGGGGGGGGGGGGGGGTGTTTTGTTTTTTTGACGGGGGGGCCTGTGCCCCTGTGTAAAGCCCCACTCTACAGGTTCCTGTAGTTGTAAGAAAAGAGTGAGGTCATTCTTGCCTAAACTTCACGGCATTAATGAAAAAGCTGAGACTCTTAAGGCTCTCGGGCCACTTTACGGCTCTGAGAGTCTGATTCAGAGAGGCGGACCTCTATGTTCCCTGCAGCTGTGCACAGCAGTGCTGAGGGGTCAAGTCGCGCTGAGCAGCAGGCGAGGCTTCTTTTCAAAATAAAAGTGCAACGTAGACGATTTTGAAAGACGGAGGTACTTGGTCATATGAATCAAACTCAAAACCCATAGGCCTATATCTTAGACACATTGTGGGGTAGAGGTAACAAGTAATGAGTTCAGCCCCAAAACAAGACTGTTTTGAATGCGTGTTGTATTATACAAACAATAAGGACCCGTTTTAATTTTCTTCCTTTTTCCTCCTCCACCTTTGCAACATGTTGAAACTGAATTAATAACGTGTTTGTTCATTGTGATCATTTTAAACGGAAGTAGTGCTCATTTCTTATTGTGGTGACTTTGAAAGAGGCGCTTCCCATTCTCTAGTTCAGACATTCCTCCCCTCTGGTAAAACTTCTACACAGCAACCTGGAGATTGTCCACGTTTACAGCCTTCAGACGTCCGCTGCTCTGCTCCACATCTACAGCCTCGGCCTCCCCACATTTATTGGTTTTATCACTATTGTCTTGTTTTTGATCCTTCTTAGTTATTTAGCGTGACTCTGTAAAGATGTTTTCCTGCTGCGTTGTCCTTTTTCTCCTCACTACGTGGTCTTCCGCGGGGTGTAATCCCAGTCCGGTGTTAGGAGATGTAGTCGTGGACAGATACTTCATCCCAAAAGTCTGTGCCAGAGAAGCGAAAGAGGGAGATTATGTTCGCTATCACTACAACGCCACGTTTCTCGACGGGAAAACATTCGATTCGAGGTAAGTTCATTCCCTTTACATGTAAAATTCTTAATGCATTTATTTTAGTTTTGTTTCATCTGCTCGCAAAGTTGATAATTGCACCGCACAGGCCTTAAGACCAGATTTAAAGTCCGGCTGCAGCAGCAGTGTCGTTTAGAGATATGTAGATGCTGAGGTGATGATCTACACTTTAAAACAAGTTTGCAGTTAACCACTTGGAAATGCATGCCCTGCAGATGTAGTTTTGTTTCCTCCAGACGAAGTTGTCCCACCTCTGACATTCTCTTTGTCTTTGACATCCTCTTGTGTTTTTTCACAGCCATCAGAGAGGAGCCGCAAAGGTCGGTCTGTTGGGTGAGGGTCGACTCATCGCCGGCATTGACAAAGGTCTGCAGGGCATGTGTGTGAACGAGCGCAGGACAATCACCATCCCGCCTCACCTGGCCTATGGAAGCACCGGTGCAGGTAAGGAAAAAAAATTATTTTGAACTACTCTTCAGGATTTGGAAGGTCTGTAGTAACAACAGGTTTCAAAGGCCCATTTCAAAAAGTTTAGATGGTATTATACATAAGATTTTCTATTGTGATCAACAGCTCATATTCGAGAGTATGAGCTGGATTACTTACCAGGGAAATGTGGGCAACTCTCTGAGGCTCCAGAATGTTGTGTGTACTTTGAGGAAGTCAACGTTTTAATGCCTACCTGCAAAGGAATAATTTCACATTTGGGGGAAAGTGCTGATTTGTTTTCTGGCAGAGAATTAGACAAAAAAAAATTAAACTATTCCTCCAACTCTAAAGTGTACAGAATCACATTAGAGGTGAAATATGGGTTGGGTTAAGTATGTTAGGGGCTCATTCGGGGCCCACAGCTCATTTCTGCCCTGGGGCCACCTAGTGGGTTTACTCAGCCCTGCTTTTCAGAATTTATTTTGCTGTTTGGGTGACCATTGATAGCATTTTCAAGTTTTAGTGCTACATGGAATGGAAAATAACTGCTAAAAATTACCAGAATATTGATGTTATATCTGCTTGTACACATATATTAATGTGTAATAAATTAACTTGCTGGAAAAAAAAAAAGTGCATCTTAAGTGGTAAAACAGGAAGTAAAAGTAAAATTAAGGTATAGAGCACTTTTATAGACCACATCACAAAACCAACTTGATCTGTTTTCAGGTGAAGTGGTTCCTCCAGACACCACCCTGGTGTTCGACATCCATCTGTTGGATCTGTGGAACAAAGCCGACCTGGTCATCACCAAAACCATCACCACTCCCAAAGACTGCAAACGCTCCGTGATGCGCACTGACTTCGTGCGTTACCATTTCAACGGCACCCTGCTCGATGGCACCCTCTTCGAATCCAGGTGAATTCTGGCTTGGCTAATTGTTGGTGTTTGGTGGAGAGGTCGGCCAGCCAAAATGAGATGTTTACTGAATGATCAAACATAATGCTGACTGGACTGACTGTGCTTCAGGCTCTGAAACAAATCCCTGTCCGAATGACAGCTCTTGTGTGTTCTGTACTGTGTCATCCAGGTATGTTTTCTGTGTGAAGTTGTGTGTTTGACTTTGCGCTTGTATGAGCCCTACGCAGCTACACCAGGAAGCAGACCCAAAACTCCTTAGTGGGTGAGGGTTGGCTGGTCAAGGGCATGGATGAGGGCCTGTTGGGCATGTGCGTGGGAGAGATCAGAAATATTGTCATCCCACCATTTAAGGCCTACGGAGAGAAGGGATCAGGTGAGTACAAAAGACAGAACATGAGAAAGAAAACAACTTGGCTATTAACACAAGAATAGAGTCAACAAGTACATGATAGCGTGATATAAAACTGTAATTGTTAGTAGGTGTAAAGTTATAAATTCTCCATGTTGTACTCACCAGGTAAAGAGATTCCCCCTCAGGCGACCCTGGTGTATGACGTCCTGTTGGTGGACATTCATAACCCGAAGGATAACGTCACCATTGAAGACCAGGTGGTGTCAGAGTCGTGTACTCGCAGGTCTGTTGCCGGGGATTACATTCGGTACCACTACAACGGCACCTTCCTGAACGGAGTCACATTTGACACCAGGTGAGCTCAGGTCACACTGACCATCAAACGTGGGCAGATTTATCATGTTTTGACAAAAAAAGGATATGAAATGTAAATGTAAATTTTGATATATGAATTTCTAATAAAACCAACCTATTTTGACATATATCTGTCCCTGTCTGTGACTGCCCATAGCTACCAGAGGAACAGCACATACAACACCTACATCGGGATGGGGTATGTGATTTCAGGCATGGACCAGGCCCTGCTGGGAGTCTGCACTGGGGAGAGGAGGAGGGTCATCATCCCTCCACACCTGGCGTATGGAGAGCAAGGAGCAGGTGAGTTGCTGTATCTTTTCCTGCAGCTTGAAACAAACTCTCATGAGGAGAACTACCCCAAATTGACTTTTAATAGATTACTGTTCATTTGACACATCTGCATTCACACAAACCTGGTAAAATCTTGGATTTAATAATTTTCTGTGTTTTTTCCAGGTGACATCATCCCCCCTTCAGCTGTGCTCGTCTTCGACCTCCACATCATCGACTTCCACAACCCCAGTGACACAGTGGACATCCAGATCACCTACAGGCCTGAAGTGTGTAATGACACCACCGCTGTGAACGACCTCGTCCGCTATCACTACAACTGCACCCTGGTGGACGGCACACTGCTCTTTTCCTCGTGAGTCACCCAGATACATACACACTCATCCCATCTCATTGTAATTCTAGATCAACCTAAACTTAAATACGTACTCAACGTTGTCCTCAGACACGACTACGAGAACCTGCAGGACGCAGTGCTGGGGGCAGACAAAGTGATCGACGGGCTGGACGAGGGTTTGCGGGGCATGTGTGTGGGAGAGAAGAGGCTGGTGACAGTGCCTCCTCATTTGGGCCACGGAGAAAAAGGAGGTAAGACTTCTGTTAGCACTTATAACCACCATTTATCAAAGTCCAATCATCCAAAACATCTGAAGCAGTTGTTTGTTTGTTGAAGGTCTTTCATTTCATAGTTTCATATTAAGATTTTAATGTCTAAGAGTCTAAATGTGCTAGCACAAATAATGATTTGATAGCAACATCAGTATTTTCTATGGACAGCAACATCAGTATTTTCTATGGACTCTATGTTGAACAAACTTAAAGAGTGTCTTTCTTGCTTTCTGTCCATCAGCCACTGGTGTGCCGAGCAGCGCTGTGTTGGTCTTTGACATTGAGCTGGTGAGCTTTGAGAAGGGAGTACCCCCTGGTTACCTGTTTGTGTGGCTCATGGACACTCCTGAAAACCTGTTTGAAGCCCTGGACATCAACAAAAACCAAGAGGTTTCACAGGAGGAGGTAGGTTGCTGCTGACCACCTTCATCATCAACAAAGAGCTTTGTAACATTCAGCTGAATTTTGTGAAATCTCTATTCACTCTTGTCCCCCTGTTATTCAAACAGTTAGTTGACAATTTTACATGTTTTTAGGCACTGTCACTGAGACCGCTGCTGTTACTTTACACCACTGGTTACCAAAGAGCACAATAGTCATAAAACTCCAACATCAATTGGTGATTAAATCCCCTAGGATTTATAAATGTCTTACTTTGGCACCATCTGGTGGTGCAAACAACAATCTACAAGCTTCTGCAATTGCTTTTTCTCACTAAATTGATGAAGAACTCTGACCGCATTACACTGTTATTAATCAGTAATATTCTTCTTTGACCTTTTGTAGTTTGGGGAGTTCATCAAGCTGCAGGTGGCAGAGGGCAAAGGTCGCATAAAGCCCGGCCTGACTATGGAGCAGGTTGTTACAGACATGTTCCAAAACCAGGACCGAAATAAAGACGGAGTGATTACAGCCAATGAGCTCAAACTGAAGGTGGATGAGGACAAGGAGAGGGAACAACTGAGGCACGAGGAGTTGTGATGAGGACAAATGTTTTCATTCTCTCTCAGGGATAAACCCCCAACATCTTAAAAACAAGCAACGAGAGACTTTTCCCATACAGTGTCATTTTTAATAATGGACAGTTTTTAAATGACAAGAAAATAGTGCAAAGGATCTTTTTGTGGAGTTTTGTGTTGTTTGAGTGTTTGAGTTTGATAGTTGTGTTTCAGAAAACCAAACAAGCACCTTTATTTGTCCCTGAAAGTCACATTAATTAAAATGTTTCTAAGAAAATGAACATAGTTTCAGTTTTTCTACAACTTGTATCACATAGGATGAGGTGCATAGGAAATCATCTGACATCTGCAATGACTACATATGACAAAAACAGAGATGCACCTATGAATAGGTAAAGTGTTGGTAGCTGCTGACATTAAGGTTTTTTTAAGCTGCACATAAAAAAATACACCCAACACTGATATCTGAAATAACTAAAATAAATAAACTGTTGGTAGAAGCTAATACTATCTTATATGGCATATTCAGGATTTTCCCCAGTGAAGGTGATCACAAAGACAGATGTCTACCAATGGTGTGACTTTAAGAAATGTTGCAAGTCTGCATCCTGGAGATCAGAAGCAGCATTTTAAATGATGCATATCTCTGTAATTGTGTCCTAACAGTATTCAGTTTAAGATTCAATTAGTAACAGACCAAAAGCATTATTTTGAAAGTATTAATATTGATGCATTTCTAATAAAAGAATTAAAAAATAATAACATGATTCATGGCCATTAACGTAATGACCATGTCATGGACATAAGACTGCAACGCAGAAATATTAGTGACATCAAGAGATAATTTAAAGGCATAGTTCACTTTTTTTTTCCAACTTCTGTGGAATTAATGTTAAAGATCATTATTAATAGCACTAAAGGAATTCAGGGGGCAGTCATTATTAAAACTTTGCTCTTTTTTCCTGGTACAAAAACACCAACTTAAAATAAATAAAATGGCTTTTAAAAAAAAAATAAAAAAAATTGTGAACTCTACCTTTCGCTGGGAAGATCACACTTTCAGACTAACCCATATTCATGTTTTCTTCTACACAAGTATTAGACCTATAGTAAAGTGCAACTAGCCCAATGTTAAGTCCGTCTATATAGCAGCCACAGTGTCTCAGACTACACTTGTTAAGAACACACACATCCCAGATTGTATATTCTCCTGCTGGACTTAAGCTTTCTGATTGATGCTGATATTACTATGTTTACCTTTACTGTCTAGGTTAGAAAAACTTACCTACTGCCTGTATATTAATTCCCTATATGTACAGTACAGTATATGTAGTCTGGAGCATTAAGTACACAGAGGTAATACACAAAACACACCAGAGCAGCAATGTCAATATGAAGCAGAGGACTTGGCAGATAAAGAGACAGCTACAAAATGTTACACCTTTGCTTGTATGTGAGCACACTGTAAATCCTCATACAGTTAAACATCAAAGTAAAAATTAGAAAGTATTTTGTGCTACAGAAAATTAGAAATACACTGCATAGTTTCAAGAGGTTGCTGATTTGTTTTCAAAAGGAGGGCTACTAGTAAACACTATGTATTTGAAACAATACAATATAAGTTCTTCTTTCACTGAGTTATGTTAAGGTGGCATGTTGCATTCTGGTGCTACTGTTTCTACCCTGACAGTCAGGAAAATGATTACCTTGTAGCCAACACAACAATAAAAATCTACTTGGCTGACATAAATCACAAATTTTACAAAACTTAAGTTGCAAATAAATGACCTAATTTAGATCTTTTAAACCTCTGGACAAGTCAAAACACTGTAAGTGTAAAAATAAAAAAGAGTTCCAAGGACAGATTGTGAGAGATTTGCACCATTAACCCGCTTCAGTGGACACAGGTTAAAAAAGTTTCAAAATCTGGTCTGAGGTAAGTGATGATGTGCGATTGTCCAGTATGCAACACTGTATGGCGTGAACAAGTCCACTTGTGTGTCTTACTCGTCTCTTGAAGAGGTGATGTATCTGAGGATAGCATTCGGTATGTCCAGCGTCTCGTCTTTCACCAGCACGACATCAAAGGAGTTGATGTACGATTCCTTCCTCTCTTCCACCTGAGAGACACAAAACACAGACAATAAGAATCCACTGTGATGATACCAGAAATTCCAGCACCTAAACACCAGACATTTCTCCACTCAACCAGCGTGTCCCTCACTGCGGTCTGACCTGGTCATTCAGGAAGCCGATGGTCAGGACATTCTGAGGCTCCGACACCCCATCAGCCATGGTCAGATCTCCCAGAGAGTCTCCCATTAGCACCACGTTGGGTCGACCCTGCAGCTCCCTGAGGCCAGCTGCGTGTGACAGAGCACCTTCCCTCTTATTGAAAGTGTGGATCAGTTGACCTTTGAAGGCTTGCAGGACCCCCTTATCAACGAGACAACGTTCAACAGAGATCAAACAGAGACTTCCTGATGAAAGATAATATTGTGACGGGAAATTTTGAAGGATGTTCATGTCAGAAAAGAGATTTTTAGTTCAGCAGACCCCTTGAATGTCAGATTTGTTGTCTGTACTCTCTGTTGTTCAATGAACTATTTTTTATATACCAGTAAAGTTGGTTGAATATCTCTTGCCCTTTAAGAGCTTGCAGGTCATTTTATATAATTTTGAATATGATAATGTGTGCATGTAAAGGTGGCTGTGGTCCAACTCACAGTTTGGTCAAAGTCCATGTAGTTGGAGATGATGTGGATGTTGGGATGGAAGACGTGGTTCTGTCGGATCACTTCCTCCAGGACGTCTCCAACACCAGCCGAGAAGATCAACAGAGGAACCTGGTGCTCAGCGAGACATTCAAAAAACACTTTGTAGCCGTCCCTAAAGAAATACACACACCTCTCATTAGATTGGACACATGAACCAAAGACAATGTGAGCCAAGAGATTTGCAGTAATTGTGACTGTTGCATTAATGTCTAAAGTCAAAAAAAATAATGGATGTTATCCCCCGCTCTTTTTATTGTAGGTCTTACTGGCTAACTATTTTTTCTCTATAGAGCCAGAGAATTGGTTACTATGGCATTTAAGATGTGTGTACCTGAGCATAGCACTGGATTCCTTGACAGCATGGGCGAGCATGTCCCTTCTGATCTTCTGCTCAATTAGCAGCTCATGAACTTTGGTCCACCTGTAGAAAGCACCACAAGACAATGTAAGGATGTAAACCATTCTCAACTACAATTCCCTTTTCTTTAATGCATAGGAAATTGAGTTTCTCCAAAATTCCAAACAGCCTACTTAGTCTTTTAGAAAAGTTAGATGTGTTCACCTTAGGCAACTTGATGAGTTTTAAAAGTCCAACACAAAGTCAAAAACATACAAATTATGTCTTTATTGTATCTGGCCCAGCGGCTCAAGTAAAGAGTGAGCACTGTCCACATTTAACAGAAACAGAAATGCTATTATTTTGACAAATCTGTTTCTTACCACTCCACCATGAGAGGCAGCTTCTCCTCAGCACTCCGGCTTGCATCAATCTCTATGGGATAGTAGGTGTTCAACAGCTCCCTCATCTACAGTGGACCAACACAAAATTCTGAACAATAGATTACAATGTAATCGAAGAAAGACGCACATGCACCAGCACAGCACAAGTGTAAATGCTCACAATGGTATAGGCCACTTTCATAGGCTACAGCATAGGTTTTGTGTTGATCCTATGCAGACGTATAAACCATCAACCACACTAATTAACGTCCTTATGACAGTGGCACATTTACCTTTCTAGTGCAGTCTTCATTAATCAACAACCGGTTATCCAGGATGTCTAAAAAAGAAACCAGGGTTATAACATTTTCAGAAAGGCACAAGAAACCTGGACAAACGAGTCAACACAGGTGCAGCACAAAGTCAAAGTAAAGCATGCACAAATACAAACTGAGAGAATTAATAAATCCTTCAGATCAAACTGTACCATATCATAAGGGCATTATATGGCCATTATGCAGATGATCTTTGTGGCCTGTGTGCTTACTGTGGGTGGTGGGCACTCTCTTGCCATTGTGAGCGAATCTGGTCAGCGTCATGTCAAAGTCTGAGATTACCTGAGAAAACATGGCTGCTTAGAAAAATATGCTACTCAACAAGCAACCAAATTTGTAATTCAGTCAAACATACAGTACCATTTCCTTGAGTTCAAACCATGCAGGCAAAGTCTACATTTGCATATTTGTATTTATTCATAAAGGCTAAAATAATATTGAGCTGAGGTTATGTTATTTTTGATCAGTCTGATTAAGAGTCTTTACCATAAAGTACTGTCTCTGGTCTTCACATAAGGGGCATGGAGTTAACCTAAGCTTTCCCAGCATGAGTACCTGAGAATTTTTTGAGTCAATATTCATCGCTTTATAGCCGTTTAGGAATAATTTGCTGTATTTGACTCAGAGGACATTCCCATTCCTAATGAAATGTATGGCAGTACTCTTGAAAGAGCGCTGACTCACATTTCCAGGTCAGTCAAACTCCTTAAAAGGACATCTCCAAACATGCATGATTAGACTGTGGCCTCCACTCAGTGCTCTCACCTGCAGACTACCTGCACCTGCTCGCTGCATGGCGTGGATCGTCTCCTCCACTCTGCTGCGCTCCCTCATCAGTACAGAGCACTTGGCCAGCTCTGGGATCTGCATAGGAAAAACGTGTCCCCATGGAAAGAGAGAGAGAGAAGAGAACAAGGTGAGGGATAAGAGCAAAAGAAGACTTTATACTGGGATATGTTACATACTTTTGTTAATATCAAGTTCAGACACACTCAAAACAGAAATATGCTTTCTTAGCTATGTAAAAATTCTGAAATGAAACTTCCATTATCTTTGTTCAGTGGAGCTTCCTTACCTCGGTCTTGGTCAGCTGGTGCCAGATGGCCAGGACAGTCCGCACTGGTGTGTAGATCCAGGGAATATGGTATACCTTCAAGTCCAACAAGGAAATTCCCAAATTAGCTCCAGTTCCCATATATGTTTCACAATTTTTCCAACATAACCCCTTTTACTAGGCCTACTATAAAAGCACCTTACTGTTCAGTTTAATAAGGTTACAGTTAGTGTATGTTTTACCCGCTATACAAAACTACCCTATATTTACCTGAAAGCATTTTACTATTCCTCATTTTACCATCAAAAATCTTAAATATTTTAAAGTTTACTAACATGTTTGACTACGGCTGCAGTGATTACATAACAGGCTGACCGTTACAACTTACCATTTTCAAATGGAGAAATGACGAGTCAGCCGCAAGGTGTCAACCGCCGTCAACCGTTAAAAATACATTACATACATAAACGACAAGTTGTTTGTATCTAAAAGCATTTAGTAAATGATGAAATAATGTATCATTTCACAGTCGACTGTAGGTTTGAGTGATTTGTTTACATTCTCAGTGCGTGTCACACCCGCAGCGTTCCCACTCATCTGCGTATTAAACTTACATGGTTCCGCCGCATATTGGTTCCTACCTCCTCAGGGTAGTAAGGACAATATGTGTAAAATAATAACGGAAAACAACAACACTTCGGAACAGAGGTGTTTTTACCTGACATATTTTGACTGCCAAGCCTGCAGTCTTCATCAGAGGTGTTCCTGAAGCTTCGTCAGTTGATTAACGTGGTCGTCCTTCCTGTTACCACCAGAAATTAAATGAATTAGATATGAGCTGGGGTGAAAAACACAATTGAAAAAATCAGCTAAGCTTCTAAAGTTCTCACATGGCTTAATAAATAATAATAATAATAATGATCAAAAAACAAAAATCAAGGATTAGAGAAAAATATCCACAAACTGAAAACAGATTTTTGAATCAGAGCTTAGTTTTTTCTTCTGTCCTTTCTCTATTAATCATTTCACAACCCTTCAGATTTATCTGGTGAAATTGAAAATGCACTAAACTCCAATAAAATAAGGTGTATGTTAATCATTTTTACTTTAATACCTAAACCACATTTTGCTGCTTATATTAATGTACTTTTACTGAAGTAGGATTTTTTCATGCAAGACTCTTAATGATTTTTACATTGCTGCATTGGAACTTGTAGTGATCTGAATCCCTCATCACCAGTGTAAGGCCTAATTCAGAGTTTACATACATTATTTGTTGTCAGAATCACATCTTCCTTATCCAGCTGTGAAATACTGGATACCCCAAGATATAATTAAACACTTAATACAGTTCATTTACCGTGTTGATTGTGAAACATCTCAGTGATGTCTTCTGGCTCTGGGTTTTCTGCTGACTCAGTGAGATCCAGTGAGGCCTCTGCACTATCTGTGTGTCTTTGCTGATTAGGAATCACAATGAATCAGTTTGATAGTAAAGAAATCATAAAAACCTCATGATTTTCAGGCAAGCTGTGAAGTGTTCCAGATTCTGTCCCAGTACATTTTCTCATAATAAGAAAGTCTCTGCTTTTTGCCTTCAGTAACATCAAACTGTCAATATACTGGAAAAGCTGCTCTGAATTCTGAATTAAAAGTGTGTTTCATCACCAGGACAGCATGATGTTTGAACAGCAGCTACAACAAATTAATAATAATGATTAATTCTGATTTCCTGAGGTGTACTATGACCTATAGTAGAACTGTTACTTTTTCTCTCATGATTAAAAAAAATCTAAACAAGATATATAGATGGGTGATTGGATTAACGTGCACCTTTTTTCAGAGATGACAAACTGCAGTTCAGTGCATTAACTTTTATTGCAGTGTCTGTACACTACTTTGTGAGTGATGTCTGTGTGTAGCACTGGCAAATCACATTTTATCCAAAACCAACTCTTTTATCAAACTGGCACAAAAATCAGAGCTTGAAATCCAGCCACAAGCATTACAGTGATGCACTACTGCAAATGGTTAACATCTAGATATGTCTTTATCTGCTCGGTTGCATTCAGCAGTGGTCCTGGTAACTGGCTTAAAACGCATTTTTGAAAAATCAAAACCTCCACAAACACAACTGAATGCAATCATTCATCAATCAGCATTGTTCACTTTATGTACAGTTTGTTTGGCTGACCAAACCTAATTAGATCATGTTTATAGACAGCTTGGCTGGAGATACCGTCAACACTAGCAAATTCAATAGTAATAGAGAAAGATACTGAATTCAGCAAAAGGTCCACTCAACACTAAGTGTGTCACAGGATTGGAGTAAAAAAACAAACAAACAAACAAAACAAAAAACCAAAAAACAACAACAACCAACAAACAAATTCAGTGGTGTCTGGAAATACAGTTAATTTAACAGTATTAATACATTTCAATATATTTCAGTGCAGTGTCCATGTGTGAACATGGGGTTTTACTCAATCAGAGTAAGATGCAGAGTAAATTCTGCACAAAGCACGAAGGCAGATTAAACCATTAAATGGGAAACCAGAATTTAAATTTATATAGAAACAGAGGTCTTAATCCACCATTATTATGGTGGTATTGGTCCTGGAAATAATATAAAGCAATTTTTGGCCGGTTGAAAGATTTAATATGTAAATCATACACACCCATTGGAATGACAAAACAGTATTTTGAAATCAGTAAAAATAGCTTTAGTGCACATATTTTAGTGCAAAAATGTATTACACTGGCTTATTTTTAATGAGGGAAACATGTTACCACAAAACACCCTCTTCCCCAATATGTGCTTTGCTCAAGACTTGCTATTTCTTGCTATAAAAAAGACACACAAAACATGCTTAATACAATCAACTAGATATCTGAACCATTACAGTGCAAAAAGGTCAAACCATGGTGTAAACTAGAGGTAGAAATTAGATGAAGGTAGCAAGAGCAGTAAAAAGTTGAAGGGTTTCTTTTCTCAGCTGGTTCTTACGGTATTTTCATCACTACCACACCAAAATAAAAGTGCCATTCAATACTAACCTAAATCACAATAAATGTAGACATCATTTAATTTGTCAAGTTGACTTCTCAACACTGAACCAATTTCACAGAGAAGCGTCACTGATAACTGTCAGTTTTGGTTTAACTTTCATGACAAGGAAAGCTGACATCATTTACTCTTAGGTGTTAAAACAGAGCACATATAAAAAGCAAAGCTGAGTTGTTTAGCAGTGAAATCAACTACGTTCTCATAAAATGTCACAGCAATCACAGTGTCAATTGCTAGCAGAGTAAAAGTAAGGCGTAAGCTAATGATGTAAGGCCAGAATGATTATGCAAGATTGATAACTTAGCAGCCTGTCCAGCTAATTTCTTTTTTTTTCCTGCAATATGAACAGTGTATTGTTACGCCCTA
>NW_026117036.1:0-22630 GCF_001640805.2 Lates calcarifer
AGTCTTTCCCTCCCTTGTTTGTTCCTCTCTCCCCACCTGTTCTCTGCACTGTTTGTGGTGGCCTCCTCTAAGCTCTCCACTGGGGACTCCTTCAGAGATGCATGGAGGTACCGGCCGCTAAACAGGGAACACTCTGCTCACATGACCAACTTAGGTGAGATGGGCGAGAGGGAGGGAGGAGGAGAGCGAGGGAAGCAAGACGTGGGGAAGAGAGGAGAAAGGGAGGGCAGGGGAATGGGTAAAAAAAAAAGATGTGGGGCATCATGGAGGAGGAGGAGGTGATCTGAGACAGGATTTCTTATCCAAGTGAAAATGCCGCAGCTACATCCAGAGCCAAAACAATAGCCTTGCTGCATTTTGACAAGAGTTACGGCTGCCCCAATGAGCTGAGAGGGTCGAGCCCCATTCTGCATTCTGATCAGTGCTAACAGTCCATAAACACACTCACACAGGGTCACATACACACAAGAATACAGGGATACATGAACAGGTTTGTCTACAAATAATTTTCATATGATCATTTATAACAAGACATAAATTGGCATCCGAAGTTAAAGTACACAAGCTTTTTACTGTAAATGAATTCCTATGAGTGGAGTTGTTCTAAATTTCATGCTGTGCATTCTGCCTGGCCATTTCTTACAAAACCAGTTAATTGGGATGGATGGTCTTTGGTGATATAGAGAGTTACCACATCCATCATCACACTGTGTTCTGTAACAGCGAGCAGTTCCTTTCTCTGTGGAGACTGGCAGAGAGGAAGAGTGTGAGAGGGAGAGTGTGTGGGGATGGTTTCTCCGAGATATTTAGTTCACTGGTTTTCCCGCAGTGCTATTGTGAAGAGTAGGTCACAGAATCCGTGCAGGGCTGAGGATATACTTATACTTTTTCTCTTTTTTTTTTAAGGAGTGTTCTCCTTAACTTTCCTGTTAACTTATGAGGACAGAACAGAAACACCAAAATCATTTTCTTCAAAAACAAAAAGAAAAAAAAAAGGCTCACTGAAAATGCTGCCAAGTGTTGTGGGCTGGATAGAGAAACAGAGACCACGCAGGATAGCTCCCTAACTGCTTCCTTCAGCAGGATCAGCACCTTGGAGAGCACCACAGTCCTGACACTTGCAAGCGTAGCTTTAGTCCAGACAGAGCACTGAAGTCATCCTTGCATGTGCTGATTGGCAGTATTTGGCTCATTCACAGCTGTGTTTATCTCACAGAATACCATCCACATATATTAATGCATGTGTACAGCATGGACAGTTATGTTTATATTCTGCTCCTCACCACAATGCATTATAGGCCTAATGAAAATGTTCACATATGTCTTTTCTTCCTCATAAAACTTTTTAAATATTTTGTCCTCTTCTCTCTTTGCTGGTGAATTCCCCTGTGTATTTTGTCTCCTTCTCATCTTCTTCTCAGTGCAGCTTAATCTTGCTCTTCCATGACTTAAGTTGCTACTTGTCACTGTGATCATGAAGGTGACACTACTCTATTGAGTATTCATAGCATATAGTTAAGAGAATATTGTTGATCTAAGATGAAACTGAGAGAAAAAGGCACAATTACAAACCCGTCTGCTACTTCAGCACCACGGACATCGTCATGGATTCATCAATACACAGCACAGTCACGCTACTGATATTTCAGAGCCATGGTCGAGGCCACAGTCAGATAAAGGATCAATGAGTCAGGCAGACTAGATTAACATATTCAACTAAACAACCTCTCTGCCCCTGTAGTCTCTCTGCATGGATGGGGGATGGCAGGTTAACAAGGGCATGCCCCCCCCCCTCATGTCGGCTACTGGTCATGAAGAATTTCACCATTCATATCTCATACAGAATAAGCATATAGTATATAAAAGCAATGCTTGGCCCCTTTCCTCACTACACACACACACAAACACACAGACACACCTGACAGGTGGCAAACCGGCAATTAGTCAGCCCCCTCAACAGAGCCTTCAACAAAGAGTGAGAGGACCGAGCTGCCTGCACTATATACACGCACACACACACACACACACACACACCTCCTCTCACCTCCAGCTCCTCTCCTCTGACCTTCCTCACCCGCCCACTGAATCAGAAACCGCTTGTCTTTTTTCCTTTGAGTCAGCACTCTTGTTTCTTTTCCTCTGCTCCCCTTCCTTTCCCTTTCTCTCTACGTGAGTCTTTCTCTCCCTCTTTCATACTCTGATTGACCCCCCCCCCACCCACATAGACACACACAAATACACGCAGCAAGGTGTGCCTGCGCCTCCTCTGATGTGGCAGCAAAATCATGCAGACACATGTGGCCTTGAGGAAGGAGATGGGAAGAAATGAGAAGGATGGAGGAGAAAAAGAGGACAAGAAAAAAGAAGGGATAGAGAGAGAGGGGATAGGAGGAAGAGAGAGGAGTAGAGAAGGAGAGATGAAGAAGGTAGTGTAGAGGTGAGGCAGGTTATCTCTGGTTCCCTTTGGAAAATCCCCAAACACACAGCGAGGGTCTGGCAGTCAAGGTGAGAAGCAGAGAACATCCCTCCCTCCCTCCCTCTCTGCTTCTTCCCCCTTGTGCACCCGCCTGCACCCTCTCCAGCTGTTCTCATTACACTTTGTGTGTGTGTGTGTGTGTGTGTGTGTGTGTGTGTGTGTGTGTGTGTGTGCATGTGTGTCTGTTTTTTTTTGTCTCTATTCATTTGTCTGTGTGTATTTGTGTCAAAGGGCTGTTTCATGCGTTTATATTGTTTATTCATCCTTTCATGCAGCCAGACATCATGAGTGTGTGTTTACATATCTGTGTGTGGATGATGTTTCTCTCGCTTGCCTGCATGTGAGTTGCCTTTCAGTGCATATGTGCCTATGTGTGTGTGTGTGTGTTTTCTGGATGCTGCGAGCCCATCAGCCCTGGTTGAGCTCCAGCACTCCTCAGGGCGTCCCTGTAAATGCCAGAATGTTGGCATAGACGAGGACCCCTCTCCGCCTGAGCTGCTAAAAACTTCTTCCTCCTCTCTGTCGGTCAGGAACTCACAGACACTCATGAGGGTTCACAAGAGCACAGAGAGGCTAAAAGGTGGGAATCAGACAGAGGAAGACAGAAAAGAGACCTTTAAATTCAGCAGTTATGTTGTGAGGTCTGTTTGATTCACAGTGAGCTGGGAGAACTGAACAGAAACCACTGTTTCCTGAGGAGAAATGTGTCATTTTAATTAGATTTTCAAAGTTGATTTTTGACCCTAAAACAGCTAAAGCCGGTAGCTAATTTGGAAGCTGTTCTTCACATTTCAGTCATGTCACATGATGAGTTTGCTCAGCTTTAGGTGTGAAAAATTCTTTCCTTTTTTTGAGCATTCTAAAGCTGCTATAATCAATATTTTTTACATTACCAATGGATAAAATGATGAGCATGTGAAAGGGGTTGCTCAGTGCAATGAAAAGTTTTGTACTCCACAACTGTTTTGGTTCAGTCTTCTCACTCTTATCACAGCAATGTTTCCAAGAGCAACAGGTGATGTTTTTTTTGCAAATACCTGCCATATGCTGCCTCCCCACCACCAAACGGACACACAGTTAGCTAGTTAGTCCCAGCTAGAGAACACAGTGGAGCATTTAACAGCTGAAAAAGGAGAATGACAGACTTTGGACTGCTGTTAAAGGTTTGTTTACATCAGACATTTCTGTAACCTCGTAAATTACAGATAAGGTCATAGAGCTCTACATCAATAAATGTTTGTGAAGTGTAGCTGTAATATAGAGAGTCAAAAAAATACTGAAATCAGCTTCAGTATACACTACTTGCATATCCTGCAGTTATACAGCAGATTTACACACAGCTATAGTGAATATGACACATTTGCTTTTTTCAGAGTGAAGCATCTTTTGTCTATGAACGTTTCCTAACAGCACTGCTACAGTTGTAGCACAAGTCAGCTAGAAAAATGTTGCTATTAAAACTCAAGTGAACAGACTATTTGCTGGTGCTACTATGGGATTTGACAAAGTTGCTTTGAATGTCAGAGGTTGTTTTTCACTTAATGGTTGGAGAAGTTGATGTTTGTTTAACACATGAGCTGGCTAGTCTATCCACCTGAGAGTACAGTGCTGGTTTGGAGGAGTTTTCCTCCCTAAATGCTGAGTGATGGTTTAGGCACAGAATTTGAAAGAACAGTGCTGATGATAACACTACAGAGGATGCCAGCGGGGCTACATGTTGTCCATGCATAAATTAATAAATGATAATTACTCCTATCTTTAGACAATTATTTTGCAAGCTCCTGTGATGCTTCCTCAGCTGTTTGTCCTCAATTAAAGTTGTTTTTCTGCTCATTTGCTCAGATAATAATCAGCTTTTCTGGTAAACAAGCCTTTGCAGGGCTAACCTTGCCCTGTGTGCTTTTAGTGCTGATTCTTATCCTCCTGACAAGAGTTGCATCTGCAGGTAAATACTTCATCATTCATTATACAGGAACAAAAACATCCCACTTGATCATGATCTGATTAAAATTTTCACCCACAGCTTTATTAACACAAAGAAACACAGCTGTAGCATAAGAAGCTGACACTGTTATGACTATTTTAGTTCTTTTGATCATCTAAATATAACGCACTGATAGAAAAATCTCTCCATACAATCGCATCATACACAAAATCTCTTCTTGGGGCCATTAAGTGTCACAAACTCCACCAACTCTGCCCACAGTGTCACAAAAACCCCACTGAGGCAAGTGCTTTTAGGAAGAAAGTAAAACATTTCTCAATTCATGATCAATCCAATATATTTTTATAACCCGGCAATCCCTTCCCCACCCACAGGATATTTTTTATGACAGTTTCTGTTTTATTGGATTGTGAAGTAAAGAGACAGGAGGGACAGGAGAGACAGAGAGAGGCTGAAGATGCAATCTGACAGACAGACAGACAGACAGGAAGCTGACTGATGGGAAGTTTTGAGATAAACGTGACATTTTGACCTTTGTCACGACCTCATCCTCACACAGCTAAAAACTACATAAATAGCCTGTACATATTTATCTCTGCACAAAGATGATTTTCAGTTACATGCTTCCTTTTTCAAATTACTACATGGAACGTGGGCAAGGACAAATTTTGGAGGCATGGACTCGAGTTAGTTGACTTTAATCGTTAACCTGATGACTGAAGACCTGATTATATCAAAAACAACTTTCAACTCGAGAGGTGCATCTGGCAGTGCAGACCCTGTCTCACACTGTCTCACTCCCAACTCATCACACAGGGACACCTGGTGTCACTTTTTACTGCAGTGGATACAACTTTAGCATCATTTTTCAATATGCAGGGTAGTCTGATAGTCTTTCTGTATTAAACCACCCAACTATAACATAAACCAAGTGCTGTGAGTATCTAAACATAACCATAAAAAAGTTCAATAATGCTGTAGTGTACCCTGCCCATTGAAAAATAATGCTAAAGGGGTACCCAGTGTGTTAAGGACACCAAGGGGACCTGACCAGGCATTCATATGTGACAAGTTGGGAGTGAGAATGTTTCAGGCTAGCAGACAGACGACACCTCAGTTCATTGCTCTTTATCACTTTAATTTTAAATCTACTATGTTGTCACTCGATTTAAAACTGTGAAATTGCTTTAGATTTAGTGAAGAAGATGATAGTTGTTTGTCAAGGGCTTGAAAAACAGGACTCCATAGCAACATCATATCCATCATAAACACTGCTGTTGGCCTACAAAAGCCCATTTTGCTCGAATGAAGCCATCCAGCTGTCTGTATTGATCAGTTGTACTTGCTGACATGTGAAACTGCAAACATCATTTACTGAAAGCTGTAACAATTCAGCACATCTCATGTATTTCCCCAGCCATACAGCACAAACACACACACGCACAGACACGCACGCCAGCCAGCTCACACATGCGCCCTATTTGTCCTCTGGGACGTGGTCGATAAGTGTCGGCGACTCAAAGCCCCTGGATTAACCTGTGGTTGTCTGATCGCAGCTTGTAAGTCGTTTTAAGTTCTTCACGCTCAGTTGCGTCGCCGCGTCGCTCGTCCAATCAAAGCCTAATCCAGGTTTTTTTTTTTTTTTCTGCACTAATGCCTATTGACTTTTCACAGAGGTCTTACATAGAATCAATTCCCCAGCTGAGCGCATGGGAGGCTCAATGGTTAATGGCAGCCATGTGCCCGTGAGCAGGGCTTAATAATGTCTTTAGGTGTCAACGGATGGAAATGAGACGACGGTGTGTGTCTGTCATTACTGGAGAATAATCCCACCGTACTCTCTCTGTGTCTCCTTCCTCAACTCTCACATGGTCTTTATCATTTCATTTTTTCTCTTCTTTTACTCCCCTTTTTCCTTCCCCTTGTTTCATCTTGTCCCCTCTTTTCTCCTTGCTGCTCCCTCTCTTTCCTTCAACCCCTCTTTCTCTCTACTGCCTGTGGGAGTGAGTGATGAGGGAGGCAACCGCTCCATCCGTCACTGTTGATGTTGTATGTGTGTGTGTGTGTGTGTGTGTGTGTGTGTGTATGCATGTCATCTGGCGCCGGGTGGCCTCCCACTGATGTAAGAAGGATCCGTCATGTCTCTCTGTCACAACAGCAGACACGCATGAGTGGATGAACACACCCTCACACACATACAGCTAAAACACACACACACACACACACAAAGTACTGTTGTCTCCTCTAAAACTATCTGTGTGTAACAGCAGATTGTAGTAAGCAGTGTTGGTTGTGGACTTTTTAATGATCCTGACTTGATCTGTATAGTGAGTGTGTGTCTCTCAGTTGATCTGAATAGACTGTGGTTTTCTATGTTTTTGTGTGTGTGTTTGTTTTCATTGTCCATATTCTTGCTTTGTCTTTGCTCTTCTCATCTCTTCATAGCCAAATGAAAGACCAAAGTATCTCGGGCTATTTCAACAAATCCTGCCTAAAATACACAAAACAACATTTAGAGCAGAAAAAGCCACTGAAAATAAATAATTGCCTGCATCTTTGGCTGTTCCTACAACTCGAGTGGTTTTCAGTGTGCTAAACAAGGTCTTCTGGGGAGAGCTGAGTATTATGGAGTGGCGAGTGGACGCGAGTTAATTTTGGAGCATCAACAGCAGCAGAAGCGGTGACAGACGCCCCGGACTGCCTGTGTGTTTGGGGCAGCCCCTGCTGGACACAAACGGAACTGCATCACTGATAATAACGTCTGGTTTGTCTTTGAGATGAGGGGAATGAGGGTTATTGGACTCAGGTGACAGATAGCGTTCGCTGTCTTTATTAGTCAGAGGCTCTACTTCAGAGGTGTAAGAGAGTCAGCCCTCTGCAGTTTATGATAAAGAGGAAATGATCAGTCAGAAATCAGCCTCAAGAGTAGTCAGAGTAAACGCTCTGCAGACAGATGTGCATCTGTCCCCTGTGTGTCTGCTGTGTGAATGATGTGTCTCTATAAATGACTGCTTAATAGTGTGTTATCCTATAAAGCAGTGATGCTGACAGCACCTCTGTGACTAAGTACACATGGCTGGATTCAGGCCAACATAAAAGACTTGTTTAATTAAAATCAGTTTGGTGGGACCTGTGATATCATTGAAATTTCCTATACAGTAGCAGTTTTTACAACATTTACAAAAGCCAAATGAAAAAATGTATAAAAGTTTGGGAAATATTCCTCTGACAGACCAAACACAAAACACGACTCACATTAACTCACTGTATTGTGTGCAGAGGTGAGTGTACTCATGCAGTCATGCATAGCAACAGCACAGAAATATTTGTGTTTTCCTCCTGGTGGGAATTCAGTCAGTGTAGCGCCATTACACTGAGTCAAATTACATGAAATATTAAAGGTGTATTTTACAAGGAGGAAGTCATAAATGAATGATTCTCTGAAAGCAGAACTGATTTTTGCCCATGTTTGTTGCTTGTGCAATCATGTTCACTGACTGTAGGTCACATTTTACCACCTCCCGTATGTAAGCTTTGAACATGGATTTGAAATGTGCTTTTTGTGTGCATGATCATTTCAATGAGAAACATGTTTACAATGATTCAGATAAAATCTGGCCAACCCCTGTTTATTTGCTGTGTAGACACATAGAAACCAGTGTCTCAACAGTTATGGTAGAATATGGCAGAGTATGAAAATGAAACCTGTCTGTTGGATTTCCAGAGTCTGGAAATCCTCCAAAACCATGTACAACATAATCACTAGGGTTGTATAATATTGTATTTTTCCAGTGTAATATGACATTTATTTCCAAAATTCATCAATAGTGGTTTTGTTAAAATGATTTTATCTTAATGTCTCTTCAAATTTGTGCCACTGGATGACCTTCTGATCTTTTCATTTCTGGTATTTAATCTGCAAAAGCACACAAAAACTTGAATTGCCCCGTATGGTTTTACAGTAGAAAACAGTGTAGACGGCCACAGAACATATTCTGCATTCATTAGAAAATCAGACTTTGCCTGCTGGTAGAAATCCATCCTCTGTGTCTTTCCTCTGTTGCTTGCTTGTGGTGGTCTCCCAGGATGATAATGGCTAATCGAAAAGCCCTCCTTTGCACCTGGTGGGTCATGGATTGATAATGATACAGCTTCAACACACACTCATTTATACACACACACACTATACACATTACTCAAATGGCCAGACTCAGTTTAATTCACGTAATTAATCAATTAATGAACTTTGAGCACGTCTGTCTGCAGGGTGTGTGAGCTGGTGATCAGGCTTTACAAAGCAGACTTTAATCCTGTAAAAGTTCCCCTCAAATCTGCACACACACACACACACACACACACACACACACACACACACACAGCAAAGATGAGACGCATCACGCTGCAATACAAACACGGTTAATGATAGCAATCTGATTACACCTTCCAAGAGACTCCAGACCTTTGGATTTCGCTCTGTGCTATTAGAGCGAAGTTAATAGGTGGGCGAGGAAATGAATGGCTGCCTAAGTGAATGAATGTGTAATTAAAGAATGGGCGATACAGTCAATGTAATTAGCTTGTTTATGTGTGGTACAATGGATATAGGCAGGCGTTAAGGCCCTGTGCCTGCGGTGGCAGACAAGCAGAGAAGGGGAGAGAGAGAAGAGATAGAAGACGGAGAACAGGAGGAAGAGCGAGAGTGAGAGAGGGGGAAATGAATAAGAGAGTGAGAGAGAGAGAGAGAGAGAGAGCAAACTCCTTATTCAGGCCTTTTCTGCTCACTCGTCACATCAAGGCTCCAAATCAATCCTGCAAATTGGTTTGTTCCTCGACAAGGTTACCAAATGACGGAGGGATGGAGGGAATGGAGTGGAGAAGGTAGAGGCAGAATATGAGATAGAGAGGGAATATGTGAGAGCTGTAACGAGAGAGAGATGTGGTGGTGGTGGGGTCCTGGTGTTGACGTATTATCTAATGCGGAGCTATGCGTGTATGTTTGTGTGTGTGTGTGTGAGAGAGAGAGAGCTGAAGGCCGACAGCGGGGTCGTTAAACTATGGAGAGGGTGAAGGATCCAGTTGATTGTTGTTTGTTACAGGTAAACTGAAACAGCTGAGTTATGGCATCCCGGCTTACAAACCACTTTGTCCATGTTGCAAACAGGCATGTGCACATGCTGGAATGAGTTTGTCCATGTGTGCATGTGTATGTGTGTGTGCAGTTCGTTGATGCACCCCCAGATGCTCCTGTAGCCCTGTCACAATGAAATGTGGGGCCCATTTCCTCCCATTCCCAGCTGAGCCTGTGGAATTGGAGAGTAAATATATAAATAATAGAACAGATAAAAAATGGCAGAGGCTTCAAATGTGTTATTCTTCTCCTCTGTGTTTGTGTTTCAGGAACACTTCACGCCGGAGTGTAAGTTTAAGGAGTGTGTATTTGAGAACTACTACGTGACCTACTCGTCCATCCTGTACAGACAGACCCAGTCGGGGCGAGCCTGGTACATCGGCATCAACCGGGACGGACAGGTCATGAAGGGGAACCGCGTCAAGAAGACCAAGGGAGCTGCTCACTTCCTGCCCAAACTCATTGAAGGTACAACAGATTAATTTTCCCTGTCTAGGTTTCTCTAGAGGCAGGGGCCAGTGAGAGATGCTTTTATTCTGTCTCCATCTTTGGTGCTAAGTGCTCGTTGTTGTGCTTTAAAGGACATTTTCTTCATAGTGTGTCCAGTACAATGAAGTCTTTGACCTTTAGGGCATTTAGGTGCGATCAAAAAGTTCTGTATCTGGTTTAAAATTGGCCACCAACCCCTTTGAAATAGTCACCTTGTGCAGTGATAACATCCCTCCCAGCATTCCGGCATACGTGGAACGTTTGCTGGAAGTCCCATTCTGTAAGTGAATCAAGCACAACCTGCGACTCATGCTGGATCTCCTCCTCTGTGTCAAAACGGCAACCCTTCAACTTGACTTTCATTTTGGGGAAGAGGAAGACATCACGGGGAGCCAAAAAACTTAGGTGGGTGCACAGCTTAAAATGGCGCAGTAGAACTTGGCGTTGACAATCTGACTGCCATTTGGTCTCTGGGTCATAGGTGTAGACCCAACTCTCATCACTGGTGATGATCCTTGACATAAAGGTTGGGTCATTCCAGGCCTGTTGACTGAGATCCTTGCAACCTGGAGATGATGCTGCTTCTGCTTCATTGTGAAATCACAGATGTGCACCTGCAAGTGGCCACAAGAATCCATGTGACACAGGTCCAGACAATGAAACGTAGCGTAGCGTAGCGTAGCGTAATGTAATGTAACATGGAATACAGACTCATGAAAGTTATTGTTTGCACCTGTTGCATGCATATTAACATGCAACAGTCTGTTCATTTGCAACAAGGACAGTCTCTGAACTTTTTGATCACACCTTGTATGCTCATGGCTGGATTACCAAGCACACAAAGAGGAAACTTACACCATTTAGGTCCAGTATCAACTGTGGCAGATTTATTTTTATTTTTTATACGGCTATACTTGTATTGTTTGTTGATTTCAAACATACTGAAAATGCAAAAACAAATCTCTTCCTATATTCCAAAGGACTTTTGAGAGTTGTAGCACTTGGATGTTTAAAAAAAAAGGCTTCAGTAGCAACATGTGAACAGCATCACATGGCAGGCAACATGTAGATATAGGCCTATGCACAATATAAACACTTAGCTTACACAGCTGGTTTATTAAATCAGTGATTAATTCACCTAAGAGAGACACAACCTTTTTTTAAACCTGTGCCGAAGCATAATGATTATCCTACCCTTAACCACTGCCCATAATATTGTCATCCTTAAGTTTATTGCATCGCTCTACACTTTGTGTACTGTTCATAAACTTCTAATAGGGACTCGTTTGCTTTGTTTGGGAGCTACAATCCAGTGTAAAGATACTTTTTGCTTTTTGTTTATATTGTTTCATGTAACACTTTCATGTAACATGTTCACATTGTCAAAGCCCTGTGTGTGTGTGTGTGTATGTATGTATGGTGATTCCCAGTTATACCTTTGAATACTCTTAATTCATGGGAAAATAATGGGGAATTTTACAAACAATGACCCAATTTAACTCTGTGTGACCTTTTCCCTCCCCAGTGGCCATGTACAGGGAGCCCTCTCTACACGATGTTGCGGAGCAGAGTCCGCCCAGGAAAACGCCCAAGACCTCCAGTGACTCACCTGTGCTCCAGAACGGCAAGAAGGACCCTCAATCCAAAACCAAAACCTCCTCCTCCTAGCGCTCAGAGACACGGGAGGGAGGAGTTGGGGGGCGGGGGACACGGGGCACAGGCCACTGGGCACCAGCGGAAACCTGAATAGGGTTGTTAGGGCTAAACCCCCCCACACCTGCTGCCTGCAACACTGCACTGTAAAGTTGAAGAAAAGGAGCAGGTCTGGGCAGAGTGGAGCTGGCCAATGGGAAGCCCCTTTTACCTTCATAGACTCCCCCACCCCCAGACCCACATCTACACCAGCCCTCCACCTTCTTATTTAATAACCTCTGTGATTATCAGAGCCTGGGATTTAAAAGCAATAACTCCATGAAGAGGTGAACAGTCGCCTAGCATCGTATAGCATGTCACTGCAGCGTGTTTAACCAGCTGGAAGGAAATCCCACACGTCCACTAGATATCATCAGCGACAACCTTCCAGTCAACCAAATATCTGAGCAAAAGTCTTCCTGGTTTTACCACAAAGGGTGCAATGGTCAAATCCGTCCCTCTGCAGCACACAATTTACAAATGGGTTGTGTTTTTATTTCCCTGTGGGGTTCCATGCTAATGTTAGCCTGACACAGAGCCATGCAAATGCGATGCTGTCACAGAGACCCTTGCAGACTTTTGTTCTGCAGCCATCTGCTCAGTCCACATCTTCTGTGTGTGTCAGCGACTTTGTGAGATGGCCTGGATACTTGTCAGCCTTGTTTGTGTATGTATGTGTGTGTGCGTGTGTGTGTGTGTGTGTTCCCTTCTTCTTCCATTCACCTTTGGTGCGATTTGATTAGTTTGTGACATGGACTCAATTTTCCACTCGGCGGCACAAGAAAACCCCTCCCGTCCTCTCTGGCTCTGCTAATGGAGTCTGGGGCTGATCAGAATCTTTCGACCCTTAAACGAGGGGCCAAGAGCTCCCTCAGCACCTCGCATAACCACACACACACTCATTATTACACTGACATTTACACACACGCATGTAGGTGTGTGTACTGCGTGCACACACTTTAGCGCCCTGATATCTGTGAGCAACCACCGCAGAAAACGATCTCGCGACTTAACACACTTAACACGATGACATGCATCAACACACACACACACATTCACAAATGCATGCAGACACATGGCGACATGGCGGTGTGCGTGAGCAGGTTCTGGGAGATGATGAGGATATCATCAGTGAGATGGGGTACTGATGGAGCCTGACTGCATAGCTTGTGATTGCACTGCAATAGGTTTTTTCACTGTTGCTGGCCATGCATTGCACAGATGCCTGAAGCCCACACAGTATCTGTCACTCTGTGTGGTACTCTTGTCTAAAAATAGACAGGACAAATGTGTTTTATTTGATCACTGCATCCAAAAAAAGAACATAATGTTGTGCATATAACAACAGTTTCTGCAGGTTCATTGCTACCCCATCACTGTCCTTGAGCCAAAAATACTCTGCCCACACCTTTGGAGTACAGTGTTCACCCATTTTTAAAGGGGCACTCCACCCATTTTACATGTCAGAGTCAGGTGATATGTCATGACGAGTACAACTCAACCTGTGAGCACTAGTATAGTTTTTGCTTAATCACGCAACACATTGATTATGTTATATACATCTCAAATCCCTACTACATAATAACTGTAGACATTTAAGTTATTTGATGTGTTTAAAAGCAGATTTTCCAGTATATACATATATATTAAAAAACATGCTTAATTTATGAGTGTGCTGCTTAGTTACAGTTCCCCACAATGCAGTGCACAAAGGAAATGGAGCTGCAAATTTTAAAACTAATTTTGAATGTGAAACAGTTTTGTGAACAACCCCCAAAACGACAAAAGAACATATACTCTGGAACATATATAGTTTAATTGTTAATACTGTACTTGACATGCAAACTGCAAAACAGTACACCAATACAATTAGTATGTAGTATGGGACTGGGATACGCTATAAGTCTTCTCACAGCTTAAATGGACAGTTTAAAAAATCAATGCAGCAGAACCAGAGGTGTCATCTTTTTTTGTTCTTCTTCCAACTCAACCAGCAAACATTTTGATGTGAGATCTGGGTGTGTTCTGTTGCTAGCCACTAATGTTCAATCTGCTCGCCTCAGGCAGAGATGAGGAGCAGGCTGCAGAGGTCTGGTGAGCTCACCTTTTTAAACTCCACACAGACAGATTTTTTTTTTTTACATTTTCAAACATCAAGCCCAACCCATACATTTCATCAGACTTTGTATTCCCTCTTTAATCTTTAAGTTTGGAACTTAACCAAAACCAAGCCCTGAGCTTCGAGCAACAAAACGGCCTTGCGGATCACCAATGAGGAATTTGTGAGACAGGCAGAGAGGGTCTGATGAAAGACGCTATGGAGCTTGGGACTACTCGTGATATCTCGGCCTCTGCTGCTCCAATTTGAACCATTCCTTTTTTAAATCTATTCCCCATTTTTATAGAAGTGCAATATTGAATCCCTGGAGTGCTCCTTCAAGTCTTTATTTGTTCATATGTGCAACACAATGCTTCACATGAATCACTTGCTTCACACATTCACATTCAGATTTCTGTTAATCTGTCTGTAATCGTGGGCATATGAATTAGCAGAAATCTCTTCTGGAGACTTTGGTTATGATGCAGAGGAATCCAAGCCTTCTTTACTTGTCGTTTCACAAGTCCTGTACTGTTACCAGTATGATTTCTGTGACTGTTTTGTTGGGAGGGAAAATAAGAAAACCAAAGTCATGTATAAATAATGAAACTGATAGCTGTATTATATAATGTAAGAAGAACGATTATTTAAAAAAAAAAAAGAAAATGGAAAGACATATGTGTTATATTTTACTTAGTTTATTTGGTAGGTTCTCCTGTTAAAGAAAGTAACAAGCAGTTTTAATATTTCTTCTCTCTTTTCTTTCAGGAGACCTTGTCTTGTGTGTTGCCATTTGTTCTTTCCATTCAAAGGGAAAAGCAATCATTTTTCATATCAAACTTTCATGGAACAATATGCTAGGCAGGGTAATTGTTTTCTGCCTAATGTTTATGTATTGTTTGAAGCGAGGCAGTCCTGTGTGTTCAGGAGGTAGAGGAAGGCTAGATTGATGATCAGGGCTCAGGAGGAGGAGGAGGGCCGACGCAAAGAAAGGAAACAGAAAAAGAAAGAGATTTTAAAGGGGGAAAATTTGCGATGATGAGCACAACAAAAAGAGATTTAAGAGGGAATTATGGTAATGTGGGCAGTGTTCCCTCCTGAACACACACTCTTCTCCTTCCATGCATAATCCTCCGCGCCCCTCTAACCTGTGGTTGTAAATAATAATGGCTGATAACCTGTGCAGAATGGAGGCGAGCTGCTGAGCAAAGTAATCTGCTACCTAAGATGATGAAACAAACTTTACCTCGGTTTTCCTGAGAAGAAATGTACTGAGGAAGGAAGGAGGGAGTGCTTAAGTGAGGGCTTAAAGAAAGGATGGAAAGATGGAAGGAAAAGGAGAAAGAAAGGATTCAACAAACAAACTATAGGAGGGACTTGAGAGCAACGAGGAAAACCATCTTTCACTTAAATAAATTGCAAACCCATTAGAGATTTACTCCCATTCTTTTTAGATTTATTCAAAGCAAGTTACTATTAAAACCTCACATTCACACTAAAGACCTTAATTAAACTGTTAAACAGACCTTCAGGTTGATGTATTTGACCAGTCACCCCCTATGGATCTCTAAATCCAGAACACAATGTTTGACTATTATTCGCAAAGTAATTACACAAATGTTTAATTAAATGAGGCTCCTGCCTGCCAGAGTAGAATTAAGAGTGTCTGGGACTAGATGGAGAGATACTGTTAGATGGGAGGAGAGGAAGAACTCTGCAAACAGACAGAGCCACGATTTCTGTGACACCTACTATAGTAGAATTTAAGGGCTGGGAAATCTATGTTGCAATATTTTCTTATGTATGTGTCATATTTGTTGTTTTCAGAATTCAAGCAGATTTTGAATCGAAAGGCAAAAAGCTGTTAAGGAGAGTTAAGGGCTAAAATAGTTCAAGTAATTAATTCTGAGTGTAGAAATGATGAAAAAAAGAATGTGAGCTTTAGTTTAGATAAAGTTCGGGGTCAAAGACTATAAGCATGCGTTGGAATCATGCACACAATGCTTGTTAAAGGGGCACTCCTCTGATTTTAACTCAATATAGAACTGCTCACACTGTGAGGTATGAGGTTTTAAATAAGTTGGCATTTCTAAGGCAATTGAAAGATATTGTTGAGTTGCATTAATGGGAAATGTAGGATCAGGTGTTTTTGACCCATACTACAGACTAAAAGCCAGGGATATCTCAACTTCTGTTGTTTTGATTTTGAAAATCTTTTCAAACATCTGTCTCTCGTGAGTCTCTCAACTTTATTAAGTGCAACACTAAATCGCAGGAGTGGCCCTTTAACCCTCAAAATAAAAGCAGTACTATTTTCAGTTGATACATATGCCTGCACAGATGCAAAAAATAATAATAATAAAAAATAGGCACATGAGGTGGATTTGTAGAGAGGAGGACATGAATTCAGATTTGATTTGTTTGCAGTATTTTTAGGGTTACAGTCGCCTCATTTCCTGCCTCAAACTCTGAGTTAAAATGGCATTTATTAAATCGAGCCATCAGGAGCTCTGTTCAATCCCAATGAACTGAGCGTCAGTCAACACTGACATCTAAGTGAGCGATGGATTCATATCTCACTATCGAGATACTCATACTATGTGTGGACTCAGCAATTAAATGGCAATCCATTACAAATGATCCATCGGCCTCTTAAAAATGCATCAGTCATCAGTATCTCACTGTAGAATATGCAGATAAATTACTTTTTATTCCGGTTTGCAGACTGTTATTTGAATTGTCACCCGCGTGCTGTTCAACCAGAATTCACCATCTGTTTGTGACATTTAAATTTCTGTTCATACCCATAATTTTTTTTTTTTTGAGTAATCTTATAAATAGTCACCTGTTTTTTCAGCCACATCTTTACTTCTGAATACTGTATTTTTGCAGAAGCTGTAACAGATATTATCTTTTGTATTATGTTATTGACGGATTATTTCAGGTGGGGGGGGGGGTGAAAGATTTTAAGAAGAGGAAGTGTGAAAATGTGTATCCTTAACTGTTTGCAGTGTTACTGATTTCACTTTTATGGTTGCAGAAAGGTAGAGTTTACTGGTAGTGTGGAAAGTTTGCTTGAGTGTGTGTGTGTCCACAGCCTTGTGTGTGTGTTTTTTCTCTGCTGTACGTCCTTTTGTGAAGTCTGGAATCAGCTTCTCTGTTCCAGCCTGTCTGCTCTCCGGCCTTCAGGCTTCACTTCAAATGATTCTCTTTGAATTACAGGAGGTAAAGATTGCCATTTATCTCGCCGGCCGTCTATCTGAGCACATGTTTGATTAGTGAAACCCCACCCCCACCCCCATGGCTGAATTTACTGCGTTTAACTCACTGATAAATGTCTCTGGATTCGGCTCTAAGTGTTACATATTGGCCCTTTGGAAAGCCTGGCATCGCCATTTCTTTAGACTATATGAGAAAAGATGAGAGAGGTGTGAATGTGCGTGTATGTGTGGTTATCGAAGGGGGTTAAATGATGTATATCTGATTCAGCTGCACGCTTCGCACATCACACACATGCACACACACACACACACTTCTCCCCCGGGGACTCCCTTCCCTCCCGTTTCTCCCGAGTCAGGGCCCTCCCTGCTTACTGAGGCGAATTACAGCTGCAGAGAGGGTCATCCGGGGTGGTGAAGGACTCAGAGATGAGAGAGAGGGGAGAGAGAGAGAGAGAGAGGCATGTGTCACACACTGTAGTGTAGCTAACTCATGCCCTCACATCCTCCCTTTGATGTTCCACTTCCTCTACGTGATCGCTTTTGCAGACACAACTTCCCTGTAACCTGGAGGCAGTATGTTTGTCCATGTGTGTGCGTGCAGCGTGTGCACACAGCATGCATGTTGATACACTCATACATCACACTCATCACTTTTGGTCTTTGTGTGTAATCGTTGTGTAACTGTGATTGAATATCTGTGTATGTCCATTATGTGTATCCAAGAAGAGAGGGAATGAAGTATGGAGAGAGAGAGAGAAGGGCGAGAGAGGAAAATAGAGGATAAATCAGAGGCCAAATCAATGAGCACGAGTCCTTGGGCAGAAAGCAATAAACTCCATTAACAAGGTGCAGCCACATTATCTGGGAGGGTGTGGGAAAAAGAAAGGATTAATATTGATATAGAAACCAACTGCGTGTTTTATTAGAGCTTTTATTTTTCTAACACTTTGCCCTTTTTGTGAGCTGGGTTGCTGTTTAAGTGTGTGTTGTGTGTGTGTGTGTGCGTGCGTGTGTGTGTGTGTGTGTGCATTACTTTGAGGTGGAGTCCCTTCACCACATCTGCAATGCAGCAGAAAACACAAAAAAGAGAGGGAGGAAGAGAGAGAGGCTCACGTGCTCCGACAAAAGAGTGACGCCGTCCTCGGACGGATTTTCTCTCTCGTCCCTCCTTTCTTTTTTTTTTTTTTTAGCTGCTTCATGAAAAAAGTGCTTTTATATTGGAAACCAGAGCACCTAATGTCACATCCTGTGTTGCATTAAACAAACAGATTAACTTCATGTGTATATAAAAACTGGGGCTGTGTTTTAAAGGCACACCCAACAGTCCTGGACACATCTGCATTGCACACAGCACCCTGCCACCAAGCCAGCGCAGATGTGGCTAACTGGGGTGACCTTTACAAACAGATCATGGAGGGACTTCACCTCTTGAAAGCTAATGCACCACCAATGTTTTAAGTGGTGACTTTACACTGTAAACTATGCTAAAAAAAATGTGTTTATTTAGCCCTTTTTCAAGTGTACTTTTTTTTTTTTTTTAAAGAAAGTATGGATTGTGTTTTGGGTATTTCTCAGTGGAAGTACTGTGACCTGTAATGAAATGATATGAGAAACTCTAAGTGTTGGTATCCCATTGTAATGCCCTTTATAAATCATTGTTAGTCTGTTCATGTGTGTTTTGTTGATTTGATGTGTTTATTTTGCTGTTTAAATGCATATCTGTATCTACTCCCCTGTTACGTGATGTGGGATATTGAACAAAAAGGCTCAGCCTACAAAGAAAGGATAACATAGTACACCGGTACTGAGGGGTCTCAAAACCTCTTCCTCCTGATCCCCCAGAATCCTCCAGCGCTCACTCGTCAATCAAAGACCGACCGACTCACTGACTGACCTCCGACCTTCGATCTCTTAACGAGATTTTAATTGGCTCACCGGCAGCATGTGGACTGCTCATTCACCGTCTCCGTCTCTCCCTCAAACACACACAAACACATCTTCTACCTGTGTGTGTTGATTCTGTGATCAATCCTTGAAGGATTTTTTTTTTTTCCTTTGTACTGCATGGACGATCCAACTTATTGTGACAAAGTCTTCCAGAAAAGATTTTAAGGAAATCACCATAATCTTACTTTCCTTCTTGTCTTCCAAATGCAAAAAGAGTGCTTCAGTCTTCCAGCTATCAAAGCCACAATGACACTATTTTTGTATTCAAATGGGGCAAAAAAATTATATATCTATATATCTCTATATATAAATATATCCATGCAAATGTGGTTGGGGTGCACTAACTCCCCCTGTTGCTGGCAAGGTGGAATAACATGACTACTAAACACCATCCAAATCCATGGATCACTTGGAGAAAAGGAGCTGAGGACTACAGAGAGCCATGGGACTTGCAGTTTGAAACTCCTGGGTTGAGGTAGAGATCACAGATGGGCGGGATTACAAGCATGCATGCGCCAATCATTTACTGGACACCTTTGAAGAAACAGTCCTTACCCAATATTTACTCTTAAACCCCTTTAACCTCTTAAACCCCCCGACCCTCGTCAACTCTATTATCCCAAACTTGTCTCTGCATTTGCAATATGATCTGTATTTATTTCTATAATAACTTACACAAAGTCAAGGGAGACGTATTATTGGATATAATTGAATAAAACAAACTAATATATTTGTATGATTGTAATGCTGGTCTCCTGAGAGTTTCTTTGGATGTTTTGATGTGACATATGACTGTACATGTTTACATTTAGAACTGTTTACATGTCTTATATATTTTAGTACTTAGCTACACCAACACATCTGAACTTCACCTGGCCTAAACTACAGTTCCCATAATGCTTTGGTGTATGTAAACAGGAAGTGTAATGTCTCCACCATTGATTGAGAGAGTTGCACTATGAGCTCCAACTTGAGCCCTGTTTTGTTTGTGTGTGTGTTTGTTTGTTTTTTGAAGCCTGTTTTAGCTATTAGCAGTTCCTGTCTGCTGTGTCCTCACTGATGCGCTGACTTGAGGACAAGTTAAAAACTTGATTTTGAGGTAAGCATCTTTTTTTTATGATTTCTAAGCAAATTTATGGATGTTAATTAATGATGGAGATAATCACATTCTTGCAAAGTGTAAGTCACTGTGTATCTAATGTGTATTGTCTTTGTGTATTTGACTGAGTTATGACTCTGAGAGTGAGTACAGTTTTGATGTGAATTGTGGAAACTGAGCACTGAGAGTTTTAACTTTAAATGAACCATGTGCCTTTACTGCTTCTGCTGGTGGTTGTGGCTCAGGAGGTAGAGTGGGTTGCCCATTAATCAGAAGGTCAGTGGTTTGATCCCTGGCTGCAAAGAAGCCATGGGCAAGATACTAAACCCTAAACTGCCTCCAATGTGTGAGTGTGTTACTATGCGTGAGTGAATGGGTGAAGGTCCCTGGAGAGTGCTTTGAGTGTGAGAGAGTGAGTATGACTAGAAAAGTGCTATATAACTGCAGTCCATTTACCATATTGGCTAAACTCTAAACACATTTCCTGGTTATAAAACTCTGGACCAAGGATTTATTTTCCTTAACAAATACAAAACAACTAAAGCATGACAAAATAATAATAAGAAAAATCCTGCACCACTTCCAAGGGCATTATAATTATGCATATTAAAAGAAATAATGCTGTCCCATACAGCAATACGAGGACTGTCAGCAGCAGATGCTTCAACTAAGTACAAACATCAACTTTAATTATCACTTTGAGCACAGACAGGACAGAAAGTGAAAGTCTGCTTACTAATTCATCCCCTCTGTTTGTGTTGACAAGACATCAGCCTGATACCTGCAGACAGCTGTTAGCTGCTGTTAGCTCAATGCAGGGACAGACTAAATAAAGTAGAATCCACACACTGATCATTCTACTTCATATCTCTTAACCAGATATATCTTCAGCAAACACAAAGCTCAGATCAGATCTCGCAGACGTGATAGTTATTTTTGTGTACATTGTAATAACTCAGTTTCCACAAAAGTATGCAGCCCTAACTGAACCACATAAAAATAACTCTTGAATGAACAGCACATTGATTTAGCTTTGCTAAATTTTATGCTAAAATCTCATATCCACCACCACAAAATCCTGTGTTGGTTTGTTTTTGCTCTCAAGCCACAAAATTTGTTGGTAGCCCACATGAACCGAGCACAATAAGCAAATGCCCTGCAGTTCATTTGAACCAAACCAAACAGGTCTGGAAGTAGTTCCAAATGTGTACAAATCCAGGTCCATGAATGGTTTTACCAGTTTAGTGTGGAAAAAACCTGACTGGACTGCACAGAGCACTGACCTCAACTCCATCCAACACTTTTGCAATAAACTGGAATGTAGACTGGGATCAAGCTGCATCACTCAACATACAGTAAGTATTGCTCTTCACTGATGCTCATGTGGCTGGATGGGAACGAATCCCTGCAGCCAGATTCTTTTGTAGAGGCTTGTTACAGCAACATAGTAATCTCCATACTTTGGGAATAACTTGTCCAAGAATCACATACTGGTGTGGTGGTGGGTGTGTTTGTGTGTCGACAAACTTTTTGGCTATAAGGTGTACTTTGATTACTTTCGATTGAACACGAACTTCAATTGGCAGACTTTTAATTTGGAAACTCAGATAAGATAAAGTTTATCTCTGTGAGGTAATTAGGAGAATAAACAAAACGGAAAGTGATTACACAAATGAATTTTCAATATAATTAAAGTAGAAAATAAAGTGGGACACTATCTTGGAATAAAATCTATTGATCATCTATCACATTGAACTATATAATTGCATTAAAGTGTTTTTACAGTGACTGCATCAACTTTTTATGTGATGCAATTACTATAATCCAGTTACATGTCATCTGTTACTATGAAAATAGCAGTCTTGGGCAAACAATCAATCCAATTTAAGTTAACTACTTACTTCTGAATTAAACAGTGATCTATAACAGTTGCTAGGGGAGAGATCACTGAATTTGAGTCACTGCCAACAGGAGCCCTATACACTCCCTCCTGACCACCGATTTGATGTGTGACTTGACACTCGCTGCTAGCTGTTAATAGTTAGCTTCTATGGTAATTAAATTGGCTGCAGACCAAATGGCAGTGACAGTGGATCATAAATTACGGTGGTGTGGACAGCGATGAATGTGTGTGGGGCGGAGTGGCATGACGAGAAGAGTAGGGGGTATATAAAGGGAGGATAGAAATGTTTTACTGCAGGGGCCTTCGGAAAATACAGCAGTGTTTGGCAGTTAAATGGTTTGATCAGGTTAGCATTATACTGTGAGAATAATGGCCCCTGTATCACCTCTGTATGTCTGGTTATTACAGCGGTTATGTGTACATGATAGCCATGCAAGTCTTCATATAAAAGCACATTTTATATTACACTACAAAATCCACATTATAGGAAATACCACAATATGTCCTGTTTATATAAGGGTAATAAGGGCATCAGCAGCAAGGAGCTGATGTAAAAAGGGTTGTCAGTTTTGGAAAGACTCAGATGCACCCCCCCAACTCTGATGTCAGAAAGATACTGGGGCAAGAGGTTT
>NW_026117037.1:0-34405 GCF_001640805.2 Lates calcarifer
TTGACAATCTGACTGCCATTTGGTCTCTGGTCATAGGTGTAGACCCAACTCTCATCACTGGTGATGATCCTTGACATAAAGGTGGGTCATTCAGGCCTGTTGACTGAGATCCTTGCAACCTGGAGATGATGCTGCTTCTGCTTCATTGTGAAATCACAGATGTGCACCTGCAAGTGGCCACAAGAATCCATGTGACACAGGTCCAGACAATGAAACGTAGCGTAGCGTAGCGTAGCGTAATGTAATGTAACATGGAATACAGACTCATGAAAGTTATTGTTTGCACCTGTTGCATGCATATTAACATGCAACAGTCTGTTCATTTGCAACAAGGACAGTCTCTGAACTTTTTGATCACACCTTGTATGCTCATGGCTGGATTACCAAGCACACAAAGAGGAAACTTAACCATTTAGGTCCAGTATCAACTGTGGCAGATTTATTTTTATTTTTATACGGCTATACTTGTATTGTTTGTTGATTTCAAACATACTGAAAATGCAAAACAAATCTCTTCCTATATTCCAAAGGACTTTTGAGAGTTGTAGCACTTGGATGTTTAAAAAAAAGGCTTCAGTAGCAACATGTGAACAGCATCACATGGCAGGCAACATGTAGATATAGGCCTATGCACAATATAAACACTTAGCTTACACAGCTGGTTTATTAAATCAGTGATTAATTCACCTAAGAGAGACAACCTTTTTTTAACCTGTGCCGAAGCATAATGATTATCCTACCCTTAACCACTGCCCATAATATTGTCATCCTTAAGTTTATTGCATCGCTCTACACACTTTGTGTACTGTTCATAAACTTCTAATAGGACTCGTTTGCTTTGTTTGGGAGCTACAATCCAGTGTAAAGATACTTTTTGCTTTTTGTTTATATTGTTTCATGTAACACTTTCATGTAACATGTTCACATTGTCAAAGCCCTGTGTGTGTGTGTGTGTATGTATGTATGGTGATTCCCAGTTATACCTTTGAATACTCTTAATTCATGGGAAAATAATGGGGAATTTTACAAACAATGACCCAATTTAACTCTGTGTGACCTTTTCCCTCCCAGTGGCCATGTACAGGGAGCCCTCTCTACACGATGTTGCGGAGCAGAGTCCGCCCAGGAAAACGCCCAAGACCTCCAGTGACTCACCTGTGCTCCAGAACGGCAAGAAGGACCCTCAATCCAAAACCAAAACCTCCTCCTCCTAGCGCTCAGAGACACGGGAGGGAGGAGTTGGGGGGCGGGGACACGGGGCACAGGCCACTGGGCACCAGCGGAAACCTGAATAGGGTTGTTAGGGCTAAACCCCCCCACACCTGCTGCCTGCAACACTGCACTGTAAAGTTGAAGAAAAGGAGCAGGTCTGGGCAGAGTGGAGCTGGCCAATGGAAGCCCCTTTTACCTTCATAGACTCCCCCCCCCCAGACCCACATCTACACCAGCCTCCCACCCTTCTTATTTAATAACCTCTGTGATTATCAGAGCCTGGGATTTAAAAGCAATAACTCCATGAAGAGGTGAACAGTCGCCTAGCATCGTATAGCATGTCACTGCAGCGTGTTTAACCAGCTGGAAGGAAATCCCACACGTCCACTAGATATCATCAGCGACAACCTTCCAGTCAACCAAATATCTGAGCAAAAGTCTTCCTGGTTTTACCACAAAGGGTGCAATGGTCAAATCCGTCCCTCTGCAGCACACAATTTACAAATGGTTGTGTTTTTATTTCCCTGTGGGTTCCATGCTAATGTTAGCCTGACACAGAGCCATGCAAATGCGATGCTGTCACAGAGACCCTTGCAGACTTTTGTTCTGCAGCCATCTGCTCAGTCCACATCTTCTGTGTGTGTCAGCGACTTTGTGAGATGGCCTGGATACTTGTCAGCCTTGTTTGTGTATGTATGTGTGTGTGCGTGTGTGTGTGTGTGTGTTCCCTTCTTCTTCCATTCACCTTTGGTGCGATTTGATTAGTTTGTGACATGGACTCAATTTTCCACTCGGCGGCACAAGAAAACCCCTCCCGTCCTCTCTGGCTCTGCTAATGGAGTCTGGGGCTGATCAGAATCTTTCGACCCTTAAACGAGGGGCCAAGAGCTCCCTCAGCACCTCGCATAACCACACACACACTCATTATTACACTGACATTTACACACACGCATGTAGGTGTGTGTACTGCGCGCACACACTTTAGCGCCCTGATATCTGTGAGCAACCACCGCAGAAAACGATCTCGCGACTTAACACACTTAACACGATGACATGCATCAACACACACACACACACATTCACAAACAAATGCATGCAGACACATGGCGACATGGCGGTGTGCGTGAGCAGGTTCTGGGAGATGATGAGGATATCATCAGTGAGATGGGGTACTGATGGAGCCTGACTGCATAGCTTGTGATTGCACTGCAATAGGTTTTTTCACTGTTGCTGGCCATGCATTGCACAGATGCCTGAAGCCCACACAGTATCTGTCACTCTGTGTGGTACTCTTGTCTAAAAATAGACAGGACAAATGTGTTTTATTTGATCACTGCATCCAAAAAAAGAACATAATGTTGTGCATATAACAACAGTTTCTGCAGGTTCATTGCTACCCCATCACTGTCCTTGAGCCAAAAATACTCTGCCCACACCTTTGGAGTACAGTGTTCACCCATTTTTAAAGGGGCACTCCACCCATTTTACATGTCAGAGTCAGGTGATATGTCATGACGAGTACAACTCAACCTGTGAGCACTAGTATAGTTTTTGCTTAATCACGCAACACATTGATTATGTTATATACATCTCAAATCCCTACTACATAATAACTGTAGACATTTAAGTTATTTGATGTGTTTAAAAGCAGATTTTCCAGTATATACATATATATTAAAAAACATGCTTAATTTATGAGTGTGCTGCTTAGTTACAGTTCCCCACAATGCAGTGCACAAAGGAAATGGAGCTGCAAATTTTAAAACTAATTTTGAATGTGAAACAGTTTTGTGAACAACCCCCAAAACGAAAAGAACATATACTCTGGAACATATATAGTTTAATTGTTAATACTGTACTTGACATGCAAACTGCAAAACAGTACACCAATACAATTAGTATGTAGTATGGGACTGGGATACGCTATAAGTCTTCTCACAGCTTAAATGGACAGTTTAAAAAATCAATGCAGCAGAACCAGAGGTGTCATCTTTTTTATTCTTCTTCCAACTCAACCAGCAACATTTTGATGTGAGATCTGGGTGTGTTCTGTTGCTAGCCACTAATGTTCAATCTGCTCGCCTCAGGCAGAGATGAGGAGCAGGCTGCAGAGGTCTGGTGAGCTCACCTTTTTAAACTCCACACAGACAGATTTTTTTTTTACATTTTCAAACATCAAGCCCAACCCATACATTTCATCAGACTTTGTATTCCCTCTTTATCTTTAAGTTTGGAACTTAACCAAAACCAAGCCTGAGCTTCGAGCAACAAAACGGCCTTGCGGATCACAATGAGGAATTTGTGAGACAGGCAGAGAGGTCTGATGAAAGACGCTATGGAGCTTGGGACTACTCGTGATATCTCGGCCTCTGCTGCTCCAATTTGAACCATTCCTTTTTTAAATCTGTTCCCATTTTTATAGAAGTGCAATATTGAATCCCTGGAGTGCTCCTTCAAGTCTTTATTTGTTCATATGTGCAACACAATGCTTCACATGAATCACTTGCTTTCACACATTCACATTCAGATTTCTGTTAATCTGTCTGTAATCGTGGGCATATGAATTAGCAGAAATCTCTTCTGGAGACTTTGGTTATGATGCAGAGGAATCCAAGCCTTCTTTACTTCGTTTCACAAGTCCTACTGTTACCAGTATGATTTCTGTGACTGTTTTGTTGGGAGGGAAAATAAGAAAACCAAAGTCATGTATAAATAATGAAACTGATAGCTGTATTATATAATGTAAGAAGAACGATTATTTAAAAAAAAAAAGAAATGGAAAGACATATGTGTTATATTTTACTTAGTTTATTTGGTAGGTTCTCCTGTTAAAGAAAGTAACAAGCAGTTTTAATATTCTTCTCTCTTTTCTTTCAGGAGACCTTGTCTTGTGTTGCCATTTGTTCTTTCCATTCAAAGGGAAAAGCAATCATTTTTCATATCAAACTTTCATGGAACAATATGCTAGGCAGGGTAATTGTTTCTGCCTAATGTTTATGTATTGTTTGAAGCGAGGCAGTCCTGTGTGTTCAGGAGGTAGAGGAAAGGCTAGATTGATGATCAGGGCTCAGGAGGAGGAGGAGGGCCGACGCAAAGAAAGGAAACAGAAAAAGAAAGAGATTTTAAAGGGGGAAAATTTGCGATGATGAGCACAACAAAAAGAGATTTAAGAGGGAATTATGGTAATGTGGCAGTGTTCCCTCCTGAACACACACTCTTCTCCTTCCATGCATAATCCTCCGCGCCCCTCTAACCTGTGGTTGTAAATAATAATGGCTGATAACCTGTGCAGAATGGAGGCGAGCTGCTGAGCAAAGTAATCTGCTACCTAAGATGATGAAACAAACTTTACCTCGGTTTTCCTGAGAAGAAATGTACTGAGGAAGGAAGGAGGGAGTGCTTAAGTGAGGGCTTAAAGGAAAGGATGGAAAGATGGAAGGAAAAGGAGAAAGAAAGGATTCAACAAACAAACTATAGGAGGGACTTGAGAGCAACGAGGAAACCATCTTTCACTTAAATAAATTGCAACCCATTAGAGATTTACTCCCATTCTTTTTAGATTTATTCAAAGCAAGTTACTATTAAAACCTCACATTCACACTAAAGACCTTAATTAAACTGTTAAACAGACCTTCAGGTTGATGTATTTGACCACACCCCTATGGATCTAAATCCAGAACACAATGTTTGACTATTATTCGCAAAGTAATTACACAAATGTTTAATTAAATGAGGCTCCTGCCTGCCAGAGTAGAATTAAGAGTGTCTGGGACTAGATGGAGAGATACTGTTAGATGGGAGGAGAGGAAGAACTCTGCAAACAGACAGAGCCACGATTTCTGTGACACCTACTATAGTAGAATTTAAGGGCTGGGAAATCTATGTTGCAATATTTTCTTATGTATGTCATATTTGTTGTTTTCAGAATTCAAGCAGATTTTGAATCGAAAGGCAAAAAGCTGTTAAGGAGAGTTAAGGGCTAAAATAGTTCAAGTAATTAATTCTGAGTGTAGAAATGATGAAAAAAGAATGTGAGCTTTAGTTTAGATAAAGTTCGGGTCAAAGACTATAAGCAATGTTGGAATCATGCACACAATGCTTGTTAAAGGGGCACTCCTCTGATTTTAACTCAATATAGAACTGCTCACACTGTGAGGTATGAGGTTTTAAATAAGTTGGCATTTCTAAGGCAATTGAAAGATATTGTTGAGTTGCATTATGGGAAATGTAGGATCAGGTGTTTTTGACCCATACTACAGACTAAAAGCCAGGATATCTCAACTTCTGTTGTTTTGATTTTGAAAATTCTTTCAAACATCTGTCTCTCGTGAGTCTCTCAACTTTATTAAAGTGCAACACTAAATCGCAGGAGTGGCCCTTTAACCCTCAAAATAAAAGCAGTACTATTTTCAGTTGATACATATGCCTGCACAGATGCAAAAAATAATAATAATAAAAATAGCACATGAGGTGGATTTGTAGAGAGGAGGACATGAATTCAGATTTGATTTGTTTGCAGTATTTTTAGGGTTACAGTCGCCTCATTTCCTGCCTCAAACTCTGAGTTAAAATGGCATTTATTAAATCGAGCCATCAGGAGCTCTGTTCAATCCCAATGACTGAGCGTCAGTCAACACTGACATCTAGTGAGCGATGGATTCATATCTCACTATCGAGATACTCATACTATGTGTGGACTCAGCAATTAAATGCAATCCATTACAAATGATCCATCGGCCTCTTAAAAATGCATCAGTCATCAGTATCTCACTGTAGAATATGCAGATAAATTAGCTTTTTATTCCGGTTTGCAGACTGTTATTTGAATTGTCACCCGCGCTGTTTCAACCAGAATTCACCATCTGTTTGTGACATTTAAATTTCTGTTCATACCCATATTTTTTTTTTTTTTTGAGTAATCTTAAATAGTCACCTGTTTTTTCAGCCACATCTTTACTCTGAATACTGTATTTTTTGCAGAAGCTGTAACAGATATTATCTTTTGTATTTATGTTATTGATGGATTATTTCAGGTGGGGGGGGGTGAAGATTTTAAGAAGAGGAAGTGTGAAAATGTGTATCCTTAACTGTTTGCAGTGTTACTGATTTCACTTTTATGGTTGCAGAAAGGTAGAGTTTACTGAGTGTGGAAAGTTTGCTTGAGTGTGTGTGTCCCACAGCCTTGTGTGTGTGTTTTTTCTCTGCTGTACGTCCTTTGTGAAGTCTGGAATCAGCTTCTCTGTTCCAGCCTGTCTGCTCTCTCCGGCCTTCAGGCTTCACTTCAAATGATTCTCTTTGAATTACAGGATGTAAAGATTGCCATTTATCTCGCCGGCCGTCTATCTGAGCACATGTTTGATTAGTGAAACCCCACCCCCACCCCCATGGCTGAATTTACTGCGTTTAACTCACTGATAAATGTCTCTGGATAAGTGTTACATATTGGCCCTTTTGGAAAGCCTGGCATCGCCATTTCTTTAGACTATATGAGAAAAGATGAGAGAGGTGTGAATGTGCGTGTATGTGTGGTTATCGAAGGGGTTAAATGATGTATATCTGATTCAGCTGCACGCTTCGCACATCGCACACACATGCACACACACACACACACTTCTCTCCCCGGGACTCCCTTCCCTCCCGTTTCTCCCGAGTCAGGGCCCTCCCTGCTTACTGAGCGAATTACAGCTGCAGAGAGGGTCATCCGGGGTGGTGAAGGACTCAGAGAGAGAGAGAGGGAGAGAGAGAGAGAGAGGCATGTGTCACACACTGTAGTGTAGCTAACTCATGCCCTCACATCCTCCCTTTGATGTTCCACTTCCTCTACGTGATCGCTTTTGCAGACACAACTTCCCTGTAACCTGGAGGCAGTATGTTTGTCCATGTGTGTGCGTGCAGCGTGTGCACACAGCATGCATGTTGATACACTCATACACACTCATCACTTTTGGTCTTTGTGTGTAATCGTTGTGTAACTGTGATTGAATATCTGTGTATGTCCATTATGTGTATCCAAGAAGAGAGGGAATGAAGTATGGAGAGAGAGAGAGAAGGGGAGAGAGGAAAATAGAGGATAAATCAGAGGCCAAATCAATGAGCACGAGTCCTTGGGCAGAAAGCAATAAACTCCATTAACAAGGTGCAGCCACATTATCTGGGGGTGTGGGAAAAAGAAAGGATTAATATTGATATAGAAACCAACTGCGTGTTTTATTAGAGCTTTTATTTTTCTAACACTTTGCCCTTTTTGTGAGCTGGGTTGCTGTTTGTGTGTGTGTTGTGTGTTGCGTGCGTGTGTGTTGTGTGCATTACTTTGAGGTGGAGTCCCTTCACCACATCTGCAATGCAGCAGAAAACACAAAAAAGAGAGGAGGAAGAGAGAGAGGCTCACGTGCTCCGACAAAAGAGTGACGCCGTCCTCGGACGGATTTTCTCTCTCTCTCCTCTTTCTTTTTTTTTTTTAGCTGCTTCATGAAAAAAAGTGCTTTTATATTGGAAACCAGAGCACCTAATGTCACATCCTGTGTTGCATTAAACAAACAGATTAACTTCATGTGTATATAAAAACTGGGGCTGTGTTTTTAAAGGCACACCCACAGTCCCTGGACACATCTGCATTGCACACAGCACCCTGCACCAAGCCAGCGCAGATGTGGCTAACTGGGGTGACCTTTACAAACAGATCATGGAGGGACTTCACCTCTTGAAAGCTAATGCACCACCAATGTTTTAGTGGTGACTTTACACTGTAAACTATGCTAAAAAAAAATGTGTTTATTTAGCCCTTTTTCAAGTGTACTTTTTTTTTTTTTTAAAGAAAGTATGGATTGTGTTTTGGGTATTTCTCAGTGGAAGTACTGTGACCTGTAATGAAATGATATGAGAAACTCTAAGTGTTGGTATCCATTGTAATGCCCTTTATAAATCATTGTTAGTCTGTTCATGTGTGTTTGTTGATTTGATGTGTTTATTTTGCTGTTTAAATGCATATCTGTATCTACTCCCCTGTTACGTGATGTGGGATATTGAACAAAAAGGCTCAGCCTACAAAGAAAGGATAACATAGTACACCGGTACTGAGGGGTCTCAAACCTCTTCCTCCTGATCCCCCAGAATCCTCCAGCGCTCACTCGTCAATCAAAGACCCGACTCACTGACTGACCTCCGACCTTCGATCTCTTAACGAGATTTTAATTGGCTCACCGGCAGCATGTGGACTGCTCATTCACCGTCCGTCTCTCCCTCAAACACACACAAACACATCTTCTACCTGTGTGTGTTGATTCTGTGATCAATCCTTGAAGGATTTTTTTTTTTTTTCCTTTGTACTGCATGGACGATCCAACTTATTGTGACAAAGTCTTCCAGAAAAAGATTTTAAGGAAATCACCAATAATCTTACTTTCCTTCTTGGTCTTCCAAATGCAAAAAGAGTGCTTCAGTCTTCCAGCTATCAAAGCCACAATGACACTATTTTTGTATTCAAATGGGGGCAAAAAAAATTATATATCTATATATCTCTATAATATAAATATATCCATGCAAATGTGGTTGGGGTGCACTAACTCCCCCTGTTGCTGGGCAAGGTGGAATAACATGACTACTAAACACCATCCAAATCCATGGATCACTTGGAGAAAGGAGCTGAGAAAGGACTACAGAGAGCCATGGGACTTGCAGTTTGAAACTCCTGGTTGAGGTAGAGGATCACAGATGGGCGGGATTACAAGCATGCATGCGCCAATCATTTACTGGACACCTTTTGAAGAAACAGTCCTTACCCAATATTTACTCTTAAACCCCCTTTAACCTCTTAAACCCCCCGACCCTCGTCAACACTCTATTATCCCAAACTTGTCTCTGCATTTGCAATATGATCTGTATTTATTTCTATAATAACTTACACAAAGTCAAGGGAGACGTATTATTGGATATAATTGAATAAAACAAACTAATATATTTGTATGATTGTAATGCTGGTCTCCTGAGAGTTTCTTTGGATGTTTTGATGTGACATATGACTGTACATGTTTACATTTAGAACTGTTTACATGTCTTATATATTTTTAGTACTTAGCTACACCAACACATCTGAACTTCACCTGGCCTAAACTACAGTTCCCATAATGCTTTGGTGTATGTAAACAGGAAGTGTAATGTCTCCACCATTGATTGAGAGAGTTGCACTATGAGCTCCAACTTGAGCCCTGTTTTGTTTGTGTGTGTGTTTGTTTGTTTTTTGAAGCCTGTTTTAGCTATTAGCAGTTCCTGTCTGCTGTGTCCTCACTGATGCGCTGACTTGAGGACAAGTTAAAAACTTGATTTTGAGGTAAGCATCTTTTTTTTCTATGATTTCTAAGCAAATTTATGGATGTTAATTAATGATGGAGATAATCACATTCTTGCAAAGTGTAAGTCACTGTGTATCTAATGTGTATTGTCTTTGTGTATTTGACTGAGTTATGACTCTGAGAGTGAGTACAGTTTTGATGTGAATTGTGGAAACTGAGCACTGAGAGTTTTAACTTTAAATGAACCATGTGCCTTTACTGCTTCTGCTGGTGGTTGTGGCTCAGGAGGTAGAGTGGGTTGCCCATTAATCAGAAGGTCAGTGGTTTGATCCCTGGCTGCAAAGAAGCCATGGGCAAGATACTAAACCCTAAACTGCCTCCAATGTGTGAGTGTGTTACTATGCGTGAGTGAATGGGTGAAGGTCCCTGGAGAGTGCTTTGAGTGTGAGAGAGTGAGTATGACTAGAAAAGTGCTATATAACTGCAGTCCATTTACCATATTGGCTAAACTCTAAACACATTTCCTGGTTATAAAACTCTGGACCAAGGATTTATTTTCCTTAACAAATACAAAACAACTAAAGCATGACAAAATAATAATAAGAAAAATCCTGCACCACTTCCAAGGGCATTATAATTATGCATATTAAAAGAAATAATGCTGTCCCATACAGCAATACGAGGACTGTCAGCAGCAGATGCTTCAACTAAGTACAAACATCAACTTTAATTATCACTTTGAGCACAGACAGGACAGAAAGTGAAAGTCTGCTTACTAATTCATCCCCTCTGTTTGTGTTGACAAGACATCAGCCTGATACCTGCAGACAGCTGTTAGCTGCTGTTAGCTCAATGCAGGGACAGACTAAATAAAAGTAGAATCCACACACTGATCATTCTACTTCATATCTCTTAACCAGATATATCTTCAGCAAACACAAAGCTCAGATCAGATCTCGCAGACGTGATAGTTATTTTTGTGTACATTGTAATAACTCAGTTTCCACAAAGTATGCAGCCCTAACTGAACCACATAAAAATAACTTTCTTGAATGAACAGCACATTGATTTAGCTTTTATGCTAAATTTATGCTAAAATCTCATATCCACCACCACAAAATCCTGTGTTGGTTTGTTTTTTGCTCTCAAGCCACAAAATTTGTTGGTAGCCCACATGAACCGAGCACAATAAGCAAATGCCCTGCAGTTCATTTGAACCAAACCAAACAGGTCTGGAAGTAGTTCCAAATGTGTACAAATCCAGGTCCATGAATGGTTTTACCAGTTTAGTGTGGAAAAAACCTGACTGGACTGCACAGAGCACTGACCTCAACTCCATCCAACACTTTTGGAATAAACTGGAATGTAGACTGGGAATCAAGCTGCATCACTCAACATACAGTAAGTATTGCTCTTCACTGATGCTCATGTGGCTGGATGGGAACGAATCCCTGCAGCCAGATTCTTTTGTAGAGGCTTGTTACAGCAACATAGTAATCTCCATACTTGGGAATAACTTGTCCAAGAATCACATACTGGTGTGGTGGTGGGTGTGTTTGTGTGTCGACAAACTTTTTGGCTATAAGGTGTACTTTGATTACTTTCGATTGAACACGAACTTCAATTGGCAGACTTTTAATTTGGAAACTCAGATAAGATAAAGTTTATCTCTGTGAGGTAATTAGGAGAATAAACAAAACGGAAAGTGATTACACAAATGAATTTTCAATATAATTAAAGTAGAAAATAAAGTGGGACACTATCTTGGAATAAAATCTATTGATCATCTATCACATTGAACTATATAATTGCATTAAAGTGTTTTTACAGTGACTGCATCAACTTTTTATGTGATGCAATTACTATAATCCAGTTACATGTCATCTGTTACTATGAAAATAGCAGTCTTGGGCAAACAATCAATCCAATTTAAGTTAACTACTTACTTCTGAATTAAACAGTGATCTATAACAGTTGCTAGGGGAGAGATCACTGAATTTGAGTCACTGCCAACAGGAGCCCTATACACTCCCTCCTGACCACCGATTTGATGTGTGACTTGACACTCGCTGCTAGCTGTTAATAGTTAGCTTCTATGGTAATTAAATTGGCTGCAGACCAAATGGCAGTGACAGTGGATCATAAATTACGGTGGTGTGGACAGCCGATGAATGTGTGTGGGAGCGGAGTGGCATGACGAGAAGAGTAGGGGGTATAAAGGGAGGATAGAAATGTTTTACTGCAGGGGCCTTCGGAAAATACAGCAGTGTTTGGCAGTTAAATGGTTTGATCAGGTTAGCATTATACTGTGAGAATAATGGCCCCTGTATCACCTCTGTATGTCTGGTTATTACAGCGGTTATGTGTACATGATAGCCATGCAAGTCTTCATATAAAAGCACATTTTATATTACAACTACAAAATCCACATTATAGGAAATACCACAATATGTCCTGTTTATATAAGGGTAATAAGGGCATCAGCAGCAAGGAGCTGATGTAAAAAGGGTTGTCAGTTTTGGAAAGACTCAGATGCACCCCCCCAACTCTGATGTCAGAAAGATACTGGGGGCAAGAGGTTTTAGATCCATACAACAATCCAGCGAGCACCTTGGTTGAAGCATACTGACTCCTTAAGGGTCATGTAGGTCAAAAGGTGTCATGGTAAGGAAACCAGAGAGTCAGATCCGGATGGGTCACCATCTATCTGTAACGAGAGAAAGGGAGGCAAGAAAGCAGAGAAAGGGATTTGAAGGCAAAGGGATGTGAGACCTGAGACAAAAGGGGAAAGAGAGTGGTTAGATGCATTAATATATGGTAGTCTGGCTCAGGAAAATGGGTGAGAACAAGGCATGGTCTTTGCTTCTGAGTTGAAGATAGAATATACAGTGAACATCTGAGTGATCAACTCGAGAGGTTGTGAATGTCTTGGATAAGACTTGAATATTAACTTATTGAATGTTTGATGACACACTGTACTGCATGTCCTTTAGTCCCTGAAAGACAGTCATCACTCAGCATAGTAACTATGTTATATGATGTAACATCATATTGTGGTGATCATGATCAAATATCACTATGTTATTTTCCAGTGAAATATTTCTGCATTTTAACCTTCACTCTTTTTGTTAAGGACCTTTAAGGAAAACCCCACCAGGACTCCAAAGGTACCTCAGCCACAGTTTGAGAACCAGTGGGCAGAGTCTTAACTGGTTCACACTGGGGGGTGAACAGTAACACACACACACACACACACTGCTCCCCTCCCTCTTGGAGGTAATTGGAGCAGACAGCAGTTGGCCAGGCCAGCCTGACTGACAGACAACAACAGTCCAGACTGAACAAACCAAAACTTACACTGAAGACTTCAACTGAGCTGCACTGGAAAAAGAAGAAGAAGAAGAAGAAAGGATTAACAAGTTGGATTAACCCACTGAGGATTTGTTTTGAAGAGAGGGGAGAAGGTTTTGGTTTTGGGTGTCACTATGAAAAGCCTGGATCTGTTCCTGCTGGCGTGTTGCTTATGCAGCCTGAGTACATTGGGAGGTAAGCCACAAGCTGACACAATATACCCATGTAAGAGAACTGTAGTAGTCATGTAATACTTCTTATGTGGTTACAACACAAATATCACATGTAGTTTGCCACAGAAAATCCTAATCTAATGTTCAGTAAAAACCCACCAGCAAACACCAGATTAACACTGGAAGCCACCAAAGATGATTATTGAGCCTCTGGTCACAGTGTAACTTCCTCTGGGAATATTAAAGGTGTACGATAGTGATATTTGAGTTGGAGAAAGTCCAGAGATTGGCTCAGCATAATCCAGACTGCTTAGCAATATAGGTTTGGCCAATATAAATTGACTATGTGCTTAATAGACACATGCTGTCTTTCTCTTTTTGTTATGTTGTTTTAGTGTTTGGGAATACCTTTCCCTACAGACTCACTGACAAAATTAAATCTTAGTTTTGTATGTTACCATGTTAGCATTTGCTAATTAGCAACAAACAGAAAGTAGAGCTGATGCTGATGGGAATATCAATAGTTTTAAAAGTATTTTTTCATGTCCAGTCAGGTACCTGTAAAGATATTCCACTCAAAACTACAAATTCTAACTTAATGGTGGCACTGGATGAAAATGTATCCACTGAAGCAAAAATGCATCTATGCAGGGCACTAGTGTAGTCATGATCAGACTGAGAGAAGAGGAGTGGAATAAAACGGGGAAGGAATAAACAAAGATATGAAAATAAAAAAGGAAAGATGTTATCTTTTACAGAAAGACCTGTGTAACTGTTCACAGCAACTATTAACTCAACTAAATATCACACTAAAGCCATATGCAACCATTATCAGTTAAGTGGCATCCATTTCTTCAGAGAGATAAATGACTTTCTCATCCTCAGGCAGTTGATTTGATAACTGGCCACTGATTGCTAGAACAGCACGTTCAGTCCACTCTGAGAAAGATGTAGTTCACACTGAACTTTACTGCTGTCAGTGTCTATCTTGAAATCATGTTCATCACTGGTCAGCAAATGCACTCCCTTGAGTTTAGTGAAGTTATCAGGTGGTAAAACAGCTGAGAGCACATTTAAGTGTCTTTCCAAGTAGGAGGACTTATAAATTCTTCTTCTGCCCTTTATCACAGAGGCGTCAGAAAAGCAAAGCTTACAAATTGCCAGTCCCAAGCATCTTTCACATGCACTACCCTTCACTATTATCTTACCCCATCTAATCTCTCTGGTCTTGTACTTTACTTTGCCTTGTTTACCAAGTCATCTGAACCAGGCAGAGAGAGGAAAAAGATGCTAATTTCTAGCCTTCCACATCCACCTCCCGTTCTCCCCCATCAGCAGCCATGCATCCCTGTGCCTAGCTAATGGGAGTGCCTTGCTGGGTGATCGTTGTCATTTATTCCTGTCAGGTCAGATCGTGCTGGGGCCACAGCCATGCCAAACGTGATGAATGCTGCGTCACCAGAGCTGCTGATTATAAATGCCTCTAACCTTCCAACACTGAGGAGGAAATGGCTGGAAATAAAAGAGGAGTTGTGTGTAGAAGATGCAGTAGAGTGCAAGCATTTGGATTTTGGGAAATTGACAACTTTAGTCACTTGTACAGCACTGTGCTAATGGGCAATAACACAACTTGCAGGGTCCTCAAATTTAGACAATACACAGACATAAATGTCTTCAGTTATTATTTGGATTTAACCAGGTTTGGAGTTTTATTGAAGAAAAAAGCTCTGCAAGCAAACCAGCTTGCTAACTGTCTTCAATGCTGGTGTGATCAGACTTTTACATTTTTGATTGACAGGAAGGGAGATAATAAAATAAGTGGGTTAGAAGAAGAAATACATCTTATTTGGCCATTTATTACTATGCCACATCACTGCTTCTTTGCAAAAAGTCAAACTTTGCCTAACTTCCACTCTCTTTCCCTCCCTACACTCATCTCAAATGAATGTGTACCTGTTGTTCTGTCTGTGGGCTCTGCAGGCAGTGTGAGTGGGTGTTGAGGCAGAAGGTGGGACTCCGTCTTGTCAATTAATCCTTAGCCAGCTACTTCGAGAGCTGGGGGAGTGGGAGGATATTTCATTAATTGTGTTGGTTTGAATTGCCAGAGAAAGTGTTTTGGTTCATTGTATATGCTGTGCAACAAGTCCTTCAACGAAAAAAATGGCCGTATAGGTTGTTTGTTTTTACCCTCGGATACGACCCACAGGTGTGTATCAGCAGTATATGTACTGGATCTTCATTGTCATGGTAATAATAATGTAACCTGTAGGAACTTCCCAGCAGCATACCAGGAATACCAGACCTTTGTCGTCATGATAACAGTAATAAACACACAGTTATGGACATGGAACAGTCACTGGTTTGGAATAGTCATGGATAAAAGCACCAGCACTGAGTATTAGTTTGACATGGGAAATCTTATGTCACACAAGCTCTATGTATGTGTCATTCAGGTGCCAGTGACATGGAGCAGGCTCTGATGAAGAAGCTCTTCGCCACCTACAACCTTAAGGTCCGGCCAGCAGCCAGCCCTGAAGAGAGGGTGGTGGTCCGTGTGGGTATGATGCTCTCCTCCTTCGTTGGACTGGTGAGCGACAAAATCCTGACACTTTTCACAAAGATATATACAGATAAAACATTTCAGACACAAAGAATATGAAAGAAATGCACATTTATTTTAATGGCTTTTGATGAACATTACACGAATAGCAAATTTTGTCCAATATCACTACCTCAGCAGGACCTATATCACAGGTTTCAAGATCATCCGGATGTAGCTTTATGTTTACTGGACAGCCGTGAGAGTGGGATGTTATCGATCTCCTTCACTAACTCTGCACCAGAAGGAAAACTGTAATTTCCAAATGTTGGGCTATGTTGGGATCTTTTCAGCTTTGTAGCATTTCACAGTGGAACCTAGACACAGTGTGTTGTCGGCATTTCAGGTTGAACCATAGGTGGTTTTTGTAATCTACAGTTTTCCTGGCTTCAACTTTACTTGGATAACAATGACATGAGTGAGAATCTTTACTGACATCTTGAACAATATGTTCAATTTAATTATTGGTTAAGTTTCTGTCACTCGTTAAAAATGTGGCTGTTGAGGGGCTTCATGTGACAGTTAAGAACCTAAATCTACTGGGATGCCTGTATCTCACATGCCCCTGCTAATAATTCCTTGACATTTAACTGTGTTTCCATCTATTGTCACGTAGCCAGAAAAACTGGGGTTCATCTCCCTCAGGAGCAGCTTAGCCTCTGATAGATACAGTATATCTTTAAAGATCATGTCTGATTCACACAGACTGACAGATGTCTCTATTAAGGTTTTAAGCACAGTGGTTGCTCCCCATGCTGAGCACTCTTTTTTTTTTTATTCAAAACTGTGAATATATCTGAGATATATCTGAGTGCCATCTGGTTCTCAATTCAGTGCTTGCTGGCCTGCTGAGTCAAATGGCACAAAGAGTCATGCCACTGTAGTGCAGTACTGTATTTTTATTCACCCATGCTAGGAAAGAGTGTTTTAGCAGCTTGCAGCAACAGGGTTTCTGCCTGTGTGAGTCCATAAAAAGGTACAAAGCGAGTACAGAATGAAGCACACTACGTCACTTTATATGTTCCTTCATTTCTCCTTGGTTCCTTTCTCTGTAGCATCAGTAGACACACACACAAACACACATAACGCATGCATATAGTGTCACATTTACATATGCATCTACATAGAGCATGCTCTGCCCAAGGTCAGTCTCACTCTAGAGAGGAAGTCACACGGGGTCCTTAAGTTGTGGAGTGGAACGATCTTGAAAACTGACCCACTTGGATGCTCAGTCCCCGTCTGCCCAGAACTAGTCAGCTGGATAACTGCTGTGTTATTATTAACATTCGCCCTGAGGGAGGTAAATTCAAACAGTTACAGGAAGTATCAGTAAGCGATAGGTCAGTGATGAGATAGGTATTTGTGTGTTTGTGTGTGTGAGAGAGAGAGATGGTTTGAGTCAGTGTCTGTTGCCCCCCCCCCCTTCCCTTCTTCTGTCCCAGCTGTCTCCCTGACATTCCTCCCAGCGTTTTAAATAGCAGGCCCGGCTCAGGGACGCTCCGCCTTCCAGCTGGACACATGCACACACACACACTCATGCACACACACATGCACATTTACTCATTGCCTGCAGTGGATATTTACACATGTGAACACCTTTACCAAAGCCTACATCATGAACTCTGTCCTGGAATTAACTGATGTGTGTCCATTGTTGCCTCCCAGCCAGTATCTCAAATGACTGTCAGCTGTTTTATGTGTGACTGTGTTCTAATTCTCCCTAGTAACCAACAGTAGCACCGAAACTGTGTTGACAAACAATATGTAAATAAATGGGCATGCTAAAGAACATGTGAAAAAATATTATGAGCAAGAGTGAATGGTATGCTGCAAAAAAAAAAAAAAATTTCTCAGGTTAATTTGATTGGTTAAGCCTGTTTTTGATGTAACTATCTAACCATCTAATCTAGCCAATGCATTGTCACTGGATTAAACTAAACTAAAATAAACCCAGATATTTGCCAAAAAGCCATGATGACTACTTAAAGTGACATTCCAGTGTTTTTAAATGTGGCTCCCACACTCATTATTGCCATTCTGACCTGGATCATGCTTGCTTTGACCTCTCAACCTCTGGTGGCGATGAGGGGAAACTCTGTGGAAGCAGTGCAGGCTTGGAGCTTTACCAAATACATTTAATTTCTACATAAATCATTTTAAACACTTGCCTCTGAGTTCAGCCTGGAGTTACAGCAGCCTGTGGGGCTGTAACTACAGCTATTGTAGCTAACTGCACAGGCATCTGCTTACAGGACAACTGCTGGCGAACCAAACATGCTGCAGCAATAACCACAATTTCTACAATGTAGGGGCTAATTTGTGTATTTACTTTTGTCTGGAATCAGAAGCAAGAAATTAGAAATGATTGATGTAAAACTGAAGCTAATTTGCAAAGCTACACACAGGATGCAGTCAGATTCAGTACTGAATGTAGGTCACCCCTGTTTTGGCTGCACACAACCAGTGTAGATATGTGTACTGTTCTCACGCTTCTTTCCCACATATACAGTATGTTTGATTTGCCAGTCATGTTTCACAGATCTCTAAAACAGAAGTGGTGAGGACAGAAAAATAGAAAAATAATGGAATTTTACTTCATATAAACACTACATTGAAGGTGCCATGCTGTATTCTAAGTGTTGTGTAAGTGCTATATGAACATCTGTGTGTATGTCTGCACAGACATTTGTTGCTGCAGCTGAACTTATTGTGATATTGACTGTGTTACTATTATGTTTTGGAAAGACGCAACAATAACACACTGTATTCTCCCTTCAGAACATGAAGAATGAAGAAATGAGCACAATTGTTGTCATGAATCTGGTAAGTCCATTCACGTCAGCACCTCTCACCAGACCTTCACAGCGCTTTTTACTGCATGTTTGTTTCTCTGGGGCTGCAAACTGAAGTTGGCTTTGGAAATTTTGAGAGCACATGAGCTTAACAGAGAGTTACATGATGGGGAACCCCTCTACACTTCATTAACACACAGTGATGCAAGTGAATAACCTCCTTCTATTTGTCATCGTTTTGACCGACTCAACCGTGATTCCTGCTCCAGTGGCAATAAGCTTATTAACATAACACCTCCTCATGTACAACTCAGTGCTAATACACTACACAAACAACCAACTGTGAACACTTGGAGTAGTCATAACAACAGAGTACATACAAAATGAAAAAATTATGCAAATGATGTTTTGTTATGTTGGGACGAATGCACAGGGAAAACCTCCCCTGTGGAATTTAATTACAGCAGGGGAAAAATGAAAAATAAACTGATGAAATGACAAAATGCATTTCTAGATGCAAAGTCTCTGCTTCTGTTCGTATCTGTTTCTGTGTGTACTTATGTATAATTTCTACATCCTTGCATGCATAAAAAACTTATACTACTTATACTTTAAAAAAAATTCCAAACAGGAATGGACAGATCATCGGTTGTCATGGAAACCGAAGGAGCATGATGGGATTGAGGTGTTGCGTATCCCCTCTGGGAAGGTCTGGCTGCCTGACATTGTCCTCATCAATAAGTAAGCAACAGCACTGCACTCACATCGACATTCGATTATCAGCAACATTTTTTAAAATTTTTTGTTTGTATCCTCAGGGGTTTCTTTGTAGGCCCAAACTAGCATTTTGTTTTTACTTTCCCACACATATTCATGTGCCAGTCCCACTTTGAAAGACATGTATCGCAGACAATAAAATATAGCAAAAGTCTTATGATGAAAAGTTTGGACACGGCTTCATTTATGTCAAAAATATTTCCCTTTTTTTTTTCCCCTCTGCTGACACAGAGTTAAGTCGTGTTTGTCTATTTATTGAGTCAGAGTTAATATAGATCCACCCTGCCTGTGCCACTGCTCCTGTTATACAGCTAGCTATCCATGATTGTCAGCTTTAATCCTCACCTGTTAGCGACACTTCAACTTTAAGCCTCCTCCTTACACCTCCACTCAAGGTCATAATCAGTCAGTATTTATTGTTTTGGTTGTGCCATTGGTCATTGGTTTTGATGTGCTGCCATTGTAAACAGTGTACCAGTGTTCAACAGTTAACTGGACAACTGGAGTATCTATTTAACAGTTTACGCACTTTTCTCCACTGCACTACTTTACATGTGCATATACTTAGTGTTAACTGATGTTTTTCAAGCATGTTCATAGATACTGAATTGCCTCTAGGAAGATTTAGCAGAACTAGTGTTTTTTTATTTCTTGTTCTCCTCCAGAGACTGTGCAGCAGGATAATGAATGCTACGGTTTTTCCTCTACATGAATACACTGTTCAAGAAAAGCAGGTGCAAAATAGAGACCATATGCTATGCACAGTACAGTAATTAAGTTATATGTCACCATTTTAATCATGAATGAGCTGTAGTTTTTTGGATATGCTTTCAGAGCACAAAAAATGTTGGTAAGGGGCATACTGGTTGTCTTTGGGTTAAGGTGCCAACCCATCATGTCTGGCTGTTGCATGTTGTTCCTCCTCTCTCTTTTCCTCACCACTCATTCCTTGTCATCACTCTACTGAAGCCTAAAAATACCAGAACAATTCAAAACCCCAACACATGACACAACCAGAACATGAACAAACAGTCATGTCTTAGATGTCCAGATGCTGGATGTTCAAGCAGAAAAACTAATAGATCTATTGCTATACATACTGTATGTACATAAAGCCAAAGTGAGTAACAAAATAAAAGCATCATTAGGTATTAATGTCATGATAAATATAGCTGTTTGTAAACATTCATATAAGAATTTCACTTTAACAGTATTGGTCACACTTGATCCACAGGTGAGCGACAGATTATGCAATGGAGCCTGTGGACATGAGGTTACAGACCAACTACAGCACAGTACAGTACCAGTCTAATGGAAAAACTATATGTCACAGCATTAAATTAAAAATGTAGACACTAGAGCGTAGTCTCTTTTTCTTGCTGCCTCATACCCATACAGTACACACCCAATAAATCCCAACCGCTCCATTCATCAACACTTTATAGGCAATTAAGCAGCATGGCTCCCTAATAACTGAGCTGATGGCACTGCTCAGCTACTTCAGCTCAGGTTCCCTTAGAACCACACACACAAATATGTACATACACACAAATGCAAAAGTGTGTATACCCCTCTCTGTCTCTCTCTGTGTGTGAATGATCAATGCAGGTCATTTTAGCAGCAGAAGCAGCACCTTCACAGGGACAGGGTTTTAGGAGGGCTGACTTGAAGAACACGAGCTTCTCCCTGTTAAATTATGAGGCCCGTAAAAGCCAAACGCTGCACCCTGACAGACGGCTAAATATGTGTCTAATTGACTTGATGTCTTTGTTGTGTATTGTGTTATGAGCTTAACAGCCAAAGTGGCTCTGTATACATCCAGCATTAGTGTTGCACTTCGAAGTGTCCTGTGAAATGTGTCAAGTCCAAGTCAATTAAAATGTCTTAGTGGGGTCTTGCAGAATGGGACTGTGGTCAGCCTTGTATGTACTCTATAGCTGTGGTGAGAGAGCAGAAGGGATAGTGTGACTGCAATAATCAGACATACGAGACATGGTTAATCAGATTCTACTCACTCTGACCAGAGCTTCACCCTGTCTGTCTTCTTATGTAAATTCTGCTTTATTGCATGGAACAAAGAGTCGGGAAGGGAGCTGAGAGGATGTGGAATGACATGAAACAAAGGCCTCAGGCTAGATTCAAACCGAGGATGCTGCTGTTACTTGATATGTACAACTGAGTCAGCAGGATACCACATAATAATGACTTGATGTCTACAGATGACTGCAAAACTACTCACTCCCTGTTGCACTTTTGCCTCGTGTCACTGGTCACTTCAAAAAGTTGTACTGCCCTGATGTTTTAGCTGCACCTCTTTAAAATGTACTGAAGGTCAGAGAACACCTTCAGCCCTGTCTAGTATAAACAGCAAGTCTAAAAGTCATTTGTTTTTACATCCCAAAATGACCAGTATTATTGTTTTCTAATCTGACTCCCAAATTACCAGAATGGCATTGTCAGCAAATGACCATTAAAAAAAGATTTATTTCTTGTATTCTTGTATTTTAACAAACAACCAATGTTGTTGTTTTTTGGGTATGTGATATTTGATTTGATACAATATGAGACTGGACGAGACAAGATGGTACGAGTCAGTATGTTATGTCACATTCTGTGCCTCTCTTTGACCTACATGTACTGTACTGTTGAAGGGAAGTATGGACAAACACATAGAAAGAACCACAGCCTCAGGCCCTGCCCGAGTTTACAGTGCTGCTGGTGACCACTGAGACAGTGTGTGTCTGACATGCAGTCTACTTTCAGTGTAAGGTTTAGGAGTGTGGCCTCAGGTTGGCGGTAACATACAATGATTTGAAGTGAAGATACGCTGACGATGCTTAATTAAGAAAAGAACTAATGTTATCTTCATCTCTGTTTGCAGTAATGATGGAGTGTTTGATGTGGCCTTGCACGTCCATGTTCAGGCTTATAGTAACGGCAGAGTAACATGGACTCCCCCTGCTCTATACTGCAGCTCCTGTGGAGTTAAGGTGAGCATCAGCACACACACACACGCACGCATGCACACACACACACACACACACACACACACACACACACACACACACACACACACACACACACACACACTTAAACTTGTTCTCCCTCTATTTTTATGCTTTCCACTAGTTTCCTGCTAATCTCGCTCCTCTTCTCTGACTCTTCCCTGTTTCTCTGCCTAGGTAACATATTTCCCTTTTGACTGGCAGAACTGCACTATGCAGTTCCGCTCTTACACATATGACTCAACAGAGATTGACCTGCAGTATGCACTGGACTCAAAAGGCAACGAGATTCGGGAAATCCAAATGGACGAATCTTACAGTGGTGAGGATTTGGTTGAATGGATGGATGGATGGATGGATGGATGGATGGATGGATGGAGTAATATAGGTAATAGCTTTTTTGAAATAAAGGGAAAATTTTGAACTATTGAATAAATTTCAATTTCAGTAGATGGCACTAATTTCATGTTTAAAGGGTTAAAGATATGAAGAATAGTAATATTTGTATGCACAGTAAATGACTCTGTAGTAGTATTAAGATATATTCCTTTGCATGATACACTGAATCAGTTCTTCCTTGGTTTTAATTTTCTCTTATTTGCTACTTTATACTTGATTTTGCTTAATATCTAGACTTTGGTCACAGGAGTGTCTTTTATCAGTTCGACTGTGTTTGCACTTTTGTTCGGACCCCCTTGTGGTATGCAGATTTGTTGCTTGTGCTGTAAAAATAATAATTCTGCTGATCTTAATTGAAATGTTTTGTAATACTTAAAATGTGAACATTTCTCCAGAGGGCGGCGAGTGGCACATCAGACACAGGCCGAGCAGGAAGGTCATAAATGACGATCGGTACGAGGACATGATCTTCTACCTGATCATTGAGAGGAAGCCTTTGTACTACGTCCTGAACATCATCATCCCCTGCATTCTCATCACTATCATCGCCATCTTTAACTTCTATCTGCCTCCTGATGCAGGTATACCAACAAAACACAGCAATACATACAAACCAGCTTACCATGAACTAAATGTAAAAATGACTGAAGGTCAGTTATCTTTACTATGACAATCTGGACAGTTAGGCATTCAATCTCCAGCTTGATGCAGCTCTGGTTAGGATTATATTGCTGCATCGTTGCTCTCTAAAACTGCTCATGCCATCTCCTAATTGTGTTTGTGTGGTCTGTTTAAATTGGGCAGTCACACACTTATCCTATTACTGGAATAAAGGGACTTTCAGATTAGATAGTTGACAATATGACATCCATGTCACTGCATGTAGAAACTTTAGATATGTTCGTTTTTACCCCTGTTAATCAAATGACTGAGACTGAGAAATTTAGATGTGTCCACTGAGTTATGCATATTAATGGGGCACTCCAGCTATTTATTACAGGAAGACTTGAAAGGACAAGATTTATGCAGCAGATGCACAGATATCTAGGTTTTTAGTCCCTGATATGGATCCAGCCTCAAAAAATGCTGGACCCTACATTTCCACTGCAACCTTTAAGTCCAAATTGAGAAATAACTCTGGTGACATCAGGGTTATTTCATCCTCCAGAGTCACAGAGGACATATTCAGCTGGCTCAGTAGTACTCCCCATGATGATTAAACTTATCTCCATGTGTAAAATTGGTGATGCCCCCCCTTTGGGACACTGACCTCTAATTAAGTTAATTTAATGAACATATTTGTGGTGCTTTAAGTAGTCAGAGTATTGCCTGAATCTTGGAAATTTACAAAGAAAGAGGTGGTAAACATTTTTCTTCCTTATCTGAACCATGCCGTCCTTAAGTGTGAATCCAGATTTTGGCATAGCATCCTGTAAAATCCACGCTGCATGACTATGTTTAATGACTCATTCAGGCACATAACACAAGGACACATAGAAACCCTTTAGCCATTGCCTTAGGTTGTGTGTGTGTGTGTGTGTGTGTGTGTGTGTGTGTGTGTGTGTGTAAAGTTTTCCCCAGTCCCTGCGTTTTTTCATCTTTTCTTGTCTCTGCTTACGGGACATCTCAAGGTCTGCGCTCCTGCACAGTCTGCAGACATGCATGCATGATCATAAAGCACAATCCTTCAATACAGTGACAAGTCAAGGACATTTAAGTAGTAATCCAATGTTTTTTTCTTTATTTATTTTGCTGCTGATCAATAATTTTATGCATTGCACTTTCTAGAGATCACTTGTCAACCAAGACAGAACTCGAACATGTTGAACTCTCTGCTCTCTGGTGATACAGTGTGATGGAGTCAGTAAACACAAACACAAGGCAAACACACTTCTGCTTTGACAGTTACTCACTGAAGGAGCAGGCACTGCGTTAATACACATTATCGTTCTCATTGTCTACAAACTCCAACCTATCTGAGGTAAACACAGTTTGTAAGTGATAACTGAATACACCGGGGAGGCCTTGCTCTATTGACCAATCAGCTTCACTTAGAATGGGAGATGAATTTTCCATTAGAGTCATTAGTGGTGAATTACACAGGCCAGATGCTGCTAAAATAGTAGATCGCAGCCAGATGAAGGAGGAACAAACCTTTTCCTGGCGAAACTCAGTGAGTTGGAACACAGCCCTTAAGGAGCATGATGTAATTACAGCTCCCCTAAACAAAAGATAATGCTAATTAACTAAACAATATTCTCCTTTTTGTCCCCACCAGGTGAGAAGATGGGTCTGTCCATCAACGTGCTGCTGACCCTCACTGTGTTCCTGCTGCTGCTGGCTGATAAGATCCCTGAGACTTCACTGGGCGTCCCCATCATCGTCAACTACATCATGTTCACCATGATCCTGGTCACGTTCTCCGTCATCCTCAGTGTGGTCGTCCTTAACCTGCATCACCGCTCCCCTAACACCCACCAGATGCCCATGTGGGTCCGCAAGGTGAGTTCCAAGTACAAAATATCATAAACTATATAAATTGTTTGACTGGATTGTATGTGTGTGTTGAATTAAGAGTGTGTATTTGATGGTTTGGCATCTTGACCCTTAAGTCTTAATGGAAACTTATTTGTTTGTGTTTGTGTGTAACACATTTTGTCACATGGCACAAATAGTCTTGTAAAATGTGATTTCCTCTCCAGAGGTAAGTCATTCCCCTCTGCACTACCATATTTTACCATAAACATCATGAATACAGTCAAGTTAATCCAAGTAATTATGCAAATGAGTGAACTCAAATGCAAAAGCTTTACGCTCATGTGCACAGTTTATTAAACTGTGGCCACCTGAGCAGAAATCATAATGAAAATGCGGGTGTGGGTTTACCAAAAAAAACTCTATGTAGAGCCTAAAATTAATTACATTTAAGCAAAACATATATTATGCTGACAAGTTTTGCCTCATTCCATCAGAGTAGTAAATTGTGGCCTTGAAATAATTAATGTAATGTTAATTTGTGTGTTAATTTGGTAATGGAGGCAATAGTAGTTTAGGTTCAGGCAGTCTACTGAATTAAGTCGACACAGTCCTCAGCACCCTGAACGTCATGTTATACCATTAACCTCCATCAGTGGCTGGTGCCCTCACTGCACATTATGTGAAGCTAATTACAGGCCCCGGCAGTAGCTCTATACTTTGAGTTCTGACACACTTTCAGGGAACATTCACCACAAAAAGGCTCTTACACATATAGTGTGATTTACATGGTTTAATGAAACTGAACTGCTTGGTGCTGGATTGATGGCGAAAGGAACATTATGGGTTCTACTTCTTTTCACTCCTACTCTTCAGACGATCAGTGTCAATCTGGGAAGGAAAGATTAGTGCACAGAACATTACCTATGGCAGATGTATGGATGTTCAGCTACATACTTGTCATATTCTTAACACCAGACCTGCTAGTAATACACTGCTATTTCTATTTTAAAGCTGCACTAATCAATATTTTAATCTCACAGTGGATAAAATGAGTACATAATATGAAACACATTGTCACTGCAAAGACAAACCCATCATCACCCACCTTTGTGGTTCTACTCAGGTACAGAGGATATTTTAGCATTTTGCAGCTCATTGTTTTGGTTGTGTGGCCCTCAGCTTTACAGCTTTGTTTTACTCATGGCTCATATTAACAACATTTCAGCAACTAGCTAGTGAACATTTAGTTCTAAAGAGCCAGATATTTTTATATGTGGAAACAGAAACAGAGCTAATAGGAGTGTGAAGCCGGTTTCTCTGTGTCTGCTGGATGTGTGAAATGCTAACATGTTAGCCATATACTGTAAACTCTGTCTCTCCTAACTTTAAACATGCATAGGACAAATGTAAAGACAATGTGAAGCCATGGTATAACCTATACACTTAAAAACAAACAAAAAAAAAAAAAAAAAACGAAAAAAACAAAAACAAGAACAAATCAGAAAGAGAACATGCAAGCTTTGAAATATATATATAATTTACATTACAGTAGTTTATGGGATGTATGTGATGAGTAACAAAGGCCAAATAAGCTCATTGTAAGAAAATATAAGTGAGCAGTCAAAATGTGACATTTTTCTACTAATACAATAATTACACTGCAGTTATTAAGCTTTAATGGAACCAAATGCCCAGCTTGAAAGGGGGTGCCACTGGGGTGCTTGAGTAATTTTATAATATTTCTCATCTCTCACTTAACCTTGCATCCTCTCCTCTAAGACTTTAAAGGGGGAGCAACAGGAAGTCAGAGAGGGAATATACAAGTGTCAATAATATCTCCTGTCTCCAGCTGTAGAATAAATGTAAAGGACAAATTTATTTTTTACAATGAGCAATCATCTATGCCACTGACAGTAATAGACTCCTCTCACAGGTGCAGTGAAGCTGGATTGAAGGCATTACCAATGTTGGTACAGACCCCTTTGAAAATACCTTTTTTAAGTGTGTTAAATGGTCTATATCCTCCACCAGGGTCTGTCAGGGTCATCAGGGTCAAGTCTAAGGCAACAGAGAAAGCTACATCAGTGTCTGGACAAACATCATCCATGGTTGCTTTCAGAATCACGTTTTCTTTCTCCAGTCACTCAACTAGGATCTCAGGTCTCCTACGATGGTCCTTTGGGTGTCAAGTGCAGTCTTTATGGCTTTCAACGCCTCCTCCTCCTCCATCACTATGTCTCTGAGCTCCTTCAGCTCAGCCTTGATGTGGCTTTGGATGCTCTTTAGTACTGAAACCAGCTCTGATCTGCCAGAGTCCCACAAAGACAGAGCAGAAACACTGGCTGAGTTACAACAGCTGTCGTTGCAGAATGAGGTCTTTGTAGATGATGTGGATCCCTCCAGGGTACAGTTGCCTTACTTATATTCACATCTCATGAAGTGCTAAGCTGTGGGAATGGGAGTCACATGGAGCCAATAAGAAAGAATAAGCTTAAAGTGAGTGTGAAGTGCCCTGTTTAATCATGTTGAATTGAACAAAACTGTGTGTTTTATGAAATTATTCAGGATCTGGATTAGTTTATATTTGAACATCTGTCTTAAGTTGAATATTTAAGAGCAAAGCCAAAGACGAGGTGCACTGGAAAATAGTGTGGCCAACCATTAATTACTGTCAGTCCAATGAACTGATTTGTGCTTTGAAAGTGGGGGGAATCATACCTGCAGCCAACACACTGTACATTCACTATTTCACTGTGTATGCAGCCAAGATTTTTGAATTAGTCCAAGAAATATATTTTTCAAATTTCATTTATTCTGTCAAAAGTACCTTGTTGAGTTTTTGAATGTAAGTTTCTAGTACTGGCACGTAGCCTTTAGCTGTTGCTAATCATGTCACAAAAGGTCAGAGGAGTCCCATAAGGAAACATATCATATACATCAACATATCAATTGAATGTATTTACTTCAGAATTAATTCAAAAATTAATTAATTCAGTTAATCATGATAAAACCACAGTTTTTATGCCAAGATGTTTCACCTAATGTTACATTCACTATTGCAGCTATAGCATGGTCTTTGCCAGTGGGCTATTATTGACATCAATCTGTCAATACAGGCAAGACGAGAGTTATTTGAAAGGATGGATATCAAAGCACTTCAAAGTGCAGATGAAGAAGCCATTTACAGCATTCATGATATTGATCAGGACTGACATCTGGCCCGATGATTTGCTGTTTTATCATTGAGTCCTTTGATATCCTTTTGAAAGGCAGCTTCAGCCAAGGAGTACCAACTGATTATTATATAAAGGAAGATTTTCAACATTTATTTCAATTTTAATTAAGTACAACTATAGTCTGTTACTAAGGAGCTCCAGTGGAGCATCCAGAGTTTATGTTCTTTGTTCAAGGACACCTTGAGAGTAGACGTTGAGGAATTGGAAAGCATTACCCATTTGGTTTCCCCACCCACATCATTCAGCAGCAACTGTTCTCAAAGGTTATCTCACTGCTAAATTCAACATTTTGAGTCATTTCTCACCCTTAATAGGCAAATACAGGGCAAGTACATTTCAGCTGTCCCATAAATCATAACACAAGAATCCAAACAAATGGATTTTTAATATCAGGGAAGACGATGGATTTGGGAGGTCTGTGTGAGCCAACAAGCTATCGACTGAATGTGGAAAGTACAGTTAAATAACCTTCTCTTTCCCGATGTGGTTTTCAAGCATGGAAATATACATGAATGAGTGTTTTCACATTTGTTATTTCCAGTTTTAAACTCTCAGCTTGATTCTCCATTTGCATGAGCTCAGAAGAAACACGAAAGAGAAACTGACTTTACTGTAAATTGTAGAAGTAACTCTGTTGCTCTTCACCTTTCCTCTACTCCTAGATCTTCATCCACATGCTTCCTCCTTACCTCGGCATGCTGCGGCCAAAAGTAGAGACCCCCCTGTCCCTGGAGACCATGCCCCGCCGGGAGAAAAAGAAGGTTGCCATCAGCAAAGTGGCTGATGAATACTTTATCCGCAAACCAGACTCCTCCATCTTGTTCCCCAAGCCCAACAGGTGAGGACAGAAATTGCTCTTGGGTTTTAAGTGGATCTATTGTATCTGCTTGTGCATTCTGCAGTCAGTGTTCATTCACTCAGAATATCCAGTGTACTGACTGTGCCAACTGTAGCGACAGTAGCTCAACCTCCCACTGATCTCAGAACAGAAGCATGTTTGTGCTTTCTACCTTCTTAAGTAGGTAAGAAAGTATGTTATTGAGGTTATTGCTTATGTATTGATTGACTTTTAATAACATTAATATCTTACTCCAGACACTACCTTTTATTTTATCAGTAATAGATACATATTTGTATCAGTATGAACTGGCAGATTTCTAAGATATATCATAATTTATACAAAAGCTCTTGTTGGGACCATTTCTTTTTCTTTTGTGTTTTTGTAAAGGGGATTTTCAAGCATGATATATAATGTCAGCATATGCAGGAGCACTACACATAAAAGTCCTTTATCCATTTATGATGCGTAATCCACATCTGACTCTCTTTACTGTGGGTTTTATGTAAAAGGAATAACTTCCTGCAGAAGAAGTGATTAAAAACACATTACAAGTAAACTTCTGAGGTGTGTTAGATTGCACCTTAAAATGAAATCCAATAGTTTATCTATCATGACTTGTGTTTAGTATTCATAGAATTTCAAGTTTAAGTCTGTGTAGTGGGTTATCTCAGAAGTCAGCTGCCCAGCACTTCCTGTTTTTCCCACAGCTTGCATTTGCCCTTAGAAAGTCAACTCTCATTCTACATTAATAAACTTTTCTGGGTATAGCTGTTCAATTATTCGAAGACAGAACCTTTAGTGCAAAATTACATACACCTTTTCCTCCCATGCATGTATCTTAGTTGTCATCTACATTGAGAAACTGAGGAGATGTACTCAAGCATTTTTAGTTGGTGCATTGCTTTGCTAAAAGCTGTGCCTTTAAATACACAGAAGTGTGAGCAAACACACTTAGATAACTTCTTAAAAGTCACTGTCACACATCTCCTGTATGTGTCATTTTTGATTAACTTCCTGCCAAAATTTAGGCTGTCAAAAAGTTGCTGTAATTTCTGGAGCAGTTGCAAGCTAAGAACTCATTGGGGAACTAGTGATATTAGACATAAAAGCTGGAGCTTCACTCTCTTTGGTTTAGCTGAACAGGGTTTAATTGAGGCAGTGATACTTTAAATTGAAACTAACATGATGTCAAAGTTTGAGCTACTATGCAGTATTTAAAATTTTGGGTTTGTCATGCAAAAACAGAACTACAGAGCAGAACTACTTTTGTTAGGGAGCGTGGAACTGCCTCAGAAAAAGGCATTTAGACCTTAGTTCACCAAACACCTCCAGTGAAACCTAGACTGATGAGTTCCATCAAAGGTTTTACAGAGCGCTGGCCCTGAAGCTGATGAGTAAGGGGCTGGATCTGGGCCAATGTTGGCACACAAATTGGCGACAAACTGGTCTATCAGTCTAACCCTGGTCTCTGTACTGTATACAGAGGAAATAGGTGACCTTGATCAGGTAGACTTTGCTACTAGCTGGAAGTCAGCTACTCTGTGACATCCTTAACTAGCCTGCCTCCCTGCTGCTCTATTAATACACCTCAAAAATCTTCCTCACAGTGTGAAGCTGTCCCTTTCTCTCTATCCTTCACCTCCTGTGAGAACTGAAATATGTCTAGAGGGAAGGAGCGGAGGCGGCAGAGAATCGTTGCTAAAATAATAATGACCCGTGCAAATCGACTCTGACACATTAGAGCGGGACGCTGCGTGTCTAGGTGAAAGAACGGGTGACGGAGGAAGGAGGGGGAGCCTCTATTAGAGCAATTTGATGAGACAGCAGTATCTCTCTTGAGTCCACACATACACACACCCCTTCTTAATTGGGTTTAGTGCATGTCTTGGCACCAGACGCAGCCAGTTTTAGTTGAATTAGTCTCCTGAATAGTCATTTACTTCTCGCTGATGAAGTGCTACTTTGAGCCACGGAGGGGGGAAAAAGGGAGGAGGGGTTAAGAGGCCAAATTGTGTCTCTCTTCCCCCCTCTCTCCTACCTTTCCTCTCTTATCTCTCTCTCTCTATCTGATGAAGCTCCACCTCTCTCAGGTCACAGCCTCCTCACCTGCCACACTCGCAGGAGCAGCAGTGATGGCAGCACTGCATTGTAAACCCCCAAATTCCTGTGCTGAATACCAAGCAGCTCTCTACTCTGCCCTGCCTGTCAGGTCACACTACACGTTTCATGCTTCCTTATACACATAGTGCCATACTGCCCTCTCGTGTTGAGCTGCTTAACCTACAACTCATTTTAACTGGGATTTCTCTTGTCAGAGGTTCTTGAAATGTAAGTGAAAGAGGTGTTTAATATTTGAGGTGTTTCATAAGTAAACAGATGTCTGGAAAAGGCAGAGTACAGCTGCTCTGCAAAGAGGATAATGTTGATTTTGTTTGTTTGGACAAGGTCATGAAGACCAGCAGGAGATAAGTTAAGTTTTACAGACCTTGTTAAGGGGTTTAGACTTCAAATCTAAAATATATACATGTTTTATCCTGTTTAATATCATTTACCATGATCTAACATAAAACACATGCAAGTATACACTTAAGAGGCAATGCATCTTGGTTGAATGTGTATTTTTTGTGCACTTGTGACTATGTGTTTATGTATTTCTCAGTCCTTGAGACATGAGTAGTCAGACAGTCAGACAGGTTTAAACAAACCCAGAGGTTTAGCTTTAACTGCAGGAGAATACAGAGACAAACTATGAACTTGTTACCCTAAGTTTCCATCATAAATATATATGTCAGGATTTAAAGGCCAACATGCTGATTTAACTGCGACCTACTGCACTTGCCATAGTTGTGTACACACAGTTGTACAATAAAGGATTATTGCAGACAGCAGGTGTGCTAGCCTTCAGTTTGACCTCCAAATAATGCAGTTTAGATCATATGGCTAATCTGTTGTTTACAACTTGTGTGGTCATCTGACTGCCTGTGTTTCTTGCCCTGTTGGACTTGTAGCAATGTCACAGAGTTCCAAAATCTCAGCACAAACTTTAGTGAGGATGGTGTTATCATAACCAATAGGTGACAGGTGACAGACAACACTTAAAGTAAGGCCCATGTTGTAATAAACCAGAGTTATCCTTTAATTTCAGAGAAAATATGACTTCTCAACCAAACATTTTATCTGCAGTGTCTTGCTGAGAGAGTCATGCTCTGTCACTACTTAAGGTTATAGGAGAATTAGACTTCTGGGTACGTCTCTCTACTGGAAGCAGCCAATGGAAATCCATGTGTCATTGCTCAAGGACACGCTGCACTACATGAGAAGGCAGGGACAATCAGAGCAGAATTCACTGAGGGGTAATACTTTGAGCTTCTTCAGTAGCTGAGTGTTAAAGTGACACTACATAACTTTTGAAAGAAGAAATAACACATTCCTCTACTTACAAATGAATATAAAAACATGAATGTAATGACATTATATTCAGGTGTTTTGCTGTTATAGCCTTTCGTGATCTGGTATGACCAGTAGCTAATGTGGCTAAGCTAACATCAAAGGGGCTAGATGTCTGTGCATAATTAACATTACTAATCAGCTTTATGACTCTTGTGACTCTACCAACCTACCAAAAGATAAAAGTTAAGCTGCTCTTGGTAACACTGTTCTTTGGTCGGACCATGTGGAAGCTGAAAGTAAGTGATTTTTAAGTTTAAACTCCTTCCTGTAATTTACAACCCTTGGGCTCAGCTTCTTCCATCATGGGATTTCTGAGAACACTTGCTAGCCTTCCAATTTTAGCATAACAAATCATGTCAATCACTTATCCTTATATTTTGGTAGCATTTCTATTCCCGCTTTCTTTCCTGAATTTGATTTTATATATATGATTTTAGTGAAGAATAAAAATAAATATGGATTTTAATTATATGTCACGTGAAAACATGTGAGTAATAAAATGAGGAAGACGCCAGCAGCAACTTTCTCCCAACTTCCCCCAGCAACTCCTGGCACCTCATTGCAGCTGACGGCTGGTAACTGAAGGCAACAAGTAAACACAGAAACATGCACACACACAGAGGGTTTCTCAGCCAGAGCAGCCCAGTCAGCAGATGCAGAGCGGTGACTCCCACACTGGCAGACGGAGCCCAGGGAGCTCCTCTGACCTTCTCTTTATTCCTCTCTGAATGACAGAGGAGTGCAAAGGAGACGTGCAGCCTGGCTCATAAACGCTTTACTATTTTACAGCTTTTAATTAGTGCGGCTGACATCTGCTCGCACGTTGCAACATTCCCCAGGCTCGTGTGCATTTGTTCGTTTGGGTGTTGACACTTCATGTGGACTCACTCCATTTCTCCTGAATCAACATGAGATTTATTGACAATAATGTTTTGTGCATTAAAAATATTGTCCTTTGATACACTGTATGTGCAGGTTTCAGCCAGAGGGCATGTGTACGGACCTAAGAAAATTTATTGATGGCCCAAGTACCTACCTGTCGTTACCTGATGAGCTTAAGTCAGCCATAGACGCCATCACGTATATCGCAGAGGCACTGCAGGCTGAGAAAGGACTATGAAGCTGTAAGTTTGTCTGTTATTTTGTGTCTGTTCATCTTTCCTTCCTACTTCTTTGATTCCTTTAAGAGCCAGCAGCCATGATTTTTTTTTATTACACTAACTTTATTTTCCTTTGTCCTCTGTCTTTTCCTCAATTCCTGCCATGACAACTCTTTCCATATGCCCACCCACCCCTCCATCCTCTTCTTTTTCTTTTTCCATTCTGTTTATTTAATCTCTACCATGTATCCTCTCCCTTTTCCCCATCATCCTTTTGTCCAATTACCTCCAATTACCAGCTGAAGGAGGACTGGCAGTATGTGGCTATGGTGGTGGACCGCATGTTCCTGTGGATCTTCGTCATCTTCACCACTGTGGGAACCTTGCCATCTTTGCTGATGCCAGCTTCAACACACACCCACCGACCCCTTCAAGTCCCCCTGAGGCACTGGAACTTTTGTGTTTCTTAAACAAATCTTCTTCCTAATGTACCACCTTTAAAACATGGGGAAAGAAATCACTGTGTTAAACTGCCAAATGATTTTCTGTGTGAAGTCCACCATCGGCCATTGTTCCTACTGCACCTCACATTTTTTCTATTGCCAATTTACCCTCTATTTACTTTTCTTGCTCTGGCAAACCACAAATGACCTCAAGATGTTTCTCTTGTGTAAGATGCAGAAGAAATACACGTTGACACTATT
>NW_026117038.1:0-8428 GCF_001640805.2 Lates calcarifer
AAAAAAACATAAGTATACTTGTAGCAAACATTTGATATTGTTAGTGACACCTACTGGCTATGACAAGTCACAACATGCACTTTAGGCTAATTGACAAGCAAACCGTGCTAAAAGAGAATGAAAAGCAAAAGAGATGGAACAAGCTGCAGAGTTAGGTGATATTCCTCAGTAGGTTTATCAGCATAGACAAATACGTTCAAATTACCTTCATAAGTATTTGCACATTTGATGTCACTATAAAGAATACTGAATAATGCAGCATTTTCTTTTTACCATTGTATGTATATTTAGCAGACACAATTCCTCATAAGTACATATTTCTTTCAGTTTGCTATCCGAACAGCGGCGGTTTCCAGTGCAGATGTGAGGACCAGTATCGTTGGTCATGTGGCCAGTGTTTAATGTATGGGTCTTGTGACAACATCACAAATAACACATGTGGATGCATCAATGCCATTCCTCCTGATGGACAGTACTGCCAGTCTGTTGACCAATACAGTAAGCGCTTTTAATCAAATATATTGCTTTATAAGGGAGTCAAGGCCTGTGAAATAAATTATTATTGTGATGAGATTATTTGGAATATTTTCGCCTTTTCTGAAATATTACAAGATGAACAAGTAGAATTGTTTATGGCTACATTTGAACTTATTCAGTAGCTTCTTTTCTCTCTCTTTTTCTTTACAGACTCTACAACTTGTCCTGTTACAACACCTCTCCAACACCAACATGTAAGTCTGTGAAGGCAACACTGATCAGAAACATAATATAAAAGTCACAGCACAGATCAGAAATGATGTGTTGCCTTTTTCTGTCTCTGCAGCTTCTCCAGTTGTCTATGAATATCTCATTTCTATTGAGCTGAACATCACAGATGTTGCACAGATAGAACGACTGAAGACTATTCTGAGAAACATCAGTTATCCCATCAACATCGGTGACCAAATACAACTCTCTGACATCAACATTTCTACAGGTAGGATTTTTTCATCTTGGTTGAACAAAATGATATAAAAAAAACATAAGTATACTTGTAGCAAACATTTGATATTGTTAGTGACACCTACTGGCTATGACAAGTCACAACATGCACTTTAGGCTAATTGACACTGAAGCAAACCGTGCTAAAAGAGAATGAAAAGCAAAAGAGATGGAACAAGCTGCAGAGTTAGGTGATATTCCTCAGTAGGTTTATCAGCATAGACAAATACGTTCAAATTACCTTCATAAGTATTTGCACATTTGATGTCACTATAAAGAATACTGAATAATGCAGCATTTTTCTTTTTACCATTGTATGTATATTAAGTGCCTTAGACACAATTCCTCATAAGTACATATTTCTTTCAGTTTGCTATCCGAACAGCGGCGGTTTCCAGTGCAGATGTGAGGACCAGTATCGTTGGTCATGTGGCCAGTGTTTAATGTATGGGTCTTGTGACAACATCACAAATAACACATGTGGATGCATCAATGCCATTCCTCCTGATGGACAGTACTGCCAGTCTGTTGACCAATACAGTAAGCGCTTTTAATCAAATATATTGCTTTATAAGGGAGTCAAGGCCTGTGAAATAAATTATTATTGTGATGAGATTATTTGGAATATTTTCGCCTTTTCTGAAATATTACAAGATGAACAAGTAGAATTGTTTATGGCTACATTTGAACTTATTCAGTAGCTTCTTTTCTCTCTCTTTTTCTTTACAGACTCTACAACTTGTCCTGTTACAACAACACCCTCTCCAACACCAACATGTAAGTGTGAAGGCAACACTGATCAGAAACATAATAAAAGTCACAGCACAGATCAGAAATGATGTGTTGCCTTTTCTGTCTCTGCAGCTTCTCCAGTTGTCTATGAATATCTCATTTATTGAGCTGAACATCACAGATGTTGCACAGATAGAACGACTGAAGACTATTCTGAGAAACATCAGTTATCCATCAACATCGGTGACCAAATACAACTCTCTGACATCAACATTTCTACAGGTAGGATTTTTTCATCTTGGTTGAACAAAATGATATAAAAAAACATAAGTATACTTGTAGCAAACATTTGATATTGTTAGTGACACCTACTGGCTATGACAAGTCACAACATGCACTTTAGGCTAATTGACACTGAAGCAAACCGTGCTAAAAGAGAATGAAAAGCAAAAGAGATGGAACAAGCTGCAGAGTTAGGTGATATTCCTCAGTAGGTTTATCAGCATAGACAAATACGTTCAAATTACCTTCATAAGTATTTGCACATTTGATGTCACTATAAAAGAATACTGAATAATGCAGCATTTTCTTTTACCATTGTATGTATATTAAGTGCCTTAGACACAATTCCTCATAAGTACATATTTCTTTCAGTTTGCTATCCGAACAGCGGCGGTTTCCAGTGCAGATGTGAGGACCAGTATCGTTGGTCATGTGGCCAGTGTTTAATGTATGGGTCTTGTGACAACATCACAAATAACACATGTGGATGCATCAATGCCATTCCTCCTGATGGACAGTACTGCCAGTCTGTTGACCAATACAGTAAGCGCTTTTAATCAAATATATTGCTTTATAAGGGAGTCAAGGCCTGTGAAATAAATTATTATTGTGATGAGATTATTTGGAATATTTTCGCCTTTTCTGAAATATTACAAGATGAACAAGTAGAATTGTTTATGGCTACATTTGAACTTATTCAGTAGCTTCTTTCTCTCTCTTTTTCTTTACAGACTCTACAACTTGTCCTGTTACAACACCCTCTCAACACCAACATGTAAGTCTGTGAAGGCAACACTGATCAGAAACATAATATAAAAGTCACAGCACAGATCAGAAATGATGTGTTGCCTTTTTCTGTCTCTGCAGCTTCTCCAGTTGTCTATGAATATCTCATTTCTATTGAGCTGAACATCACAGATGTTGCACAGATAGAACGACTGAAGACTATTCTGAGAAACATCAGTTATCCCATCAACATCGGTGACCAAATACAACTCTCTGACATCAACATTTCTACAGGTAGGATTTTTTCATCTTGGTTGAACAAAATGATATAAAAAAAACATAAGTATACTTGGAGCAAACATTTGATATTGTTAGTGACACCTACTGGCTATGACAAGTCACAACATGCACTTTAGGCTAATTGACACTGAAGCAAACCGTGCTAAAAGAGAATGAAAAGCAAAAGAGATGGAACAAGCTGCAGAGTTAGGTGATATTCCTCAGTAGGTTTATCAGCATAGACAAATACGTTCAAATTACCTTCATAAGTATTTGCACATTTGATGTCACTATAAAGAATACTGAATAATGCAGCATTTTCTTTTTACCATTGTATGTATATTAAGTGCCTTAGACACAATTCCTCATAAGTACATATTTCTTTCAGTTTGCTATCCGAACAGCGGCGGTTTCCAGTGCAGATGTGAGGACCAGTATCGTTGGTCATGTGGCCAGTGTTTAATGTATGGGTCTTGTGACAACATCACAAATAACATGTGGATGCATCAATGCCATTCCTCCTGATGGACAGTACTGCCAGTCTGTTGACCAATACAGTAAGCGCTTTTAATCAAATATATTGCTTTATAAGGGAGTCAAGGCCTGTGAAATAAATATTATTGATGAGATTATTTGGAAATTTTCGCCTTTTCTGAAATATTACAAGATGAACAAGTAGAATTGTTTATGGCTACATTTGAACTTATTCAGTAGCTTCTTTTCTCTCTCTTTTTTTTACAGACTCTACAACTTGTCCTGTTACAACACCCTCTCCAACACCAACATGTAAGTCTGTGAAGGCAACACTGATCAGAAACATAATATAAAAGTCACAGCACAGATCAGAAATGATGTGTTGCCTTTTTCTGTCTCTGCAGCTTCTCCAGTTGTCTATGAATATCTCATTTCTATTGAGCTGAACATCACAGATGTTGCACAGATAGAACGACTGAAGACTATTCTGAGAAACATCAGTTATCCCATCAACATCGGTGACCAAATACAACTCTCTGACATCAACATTTCTACAGGTAGGATTTTTTCATCTTGGTTGAACAAAATGATATAAAAAAAACATAAGTATACTTGTAGCAAACATTTGATATTGTTAGTGACACCTACTGGCTATGACAAGTCACAACATGCACTTTAGGCTAATTGACACTGAAGCAAACCGTGCTAAAAGAGAATGAAAAGCAAAAGAGATGGAACAAGCTGCAGAGTTAGGTGATATTCCTCAGTAGTTTTATCAGCATAGACAAATACGTTCAAATTACCTTCATAAGTATTTGCACATTTGATGTCACTATAAAGAATACTGAATAATGCAGCATTTTCTTTTTACCATTGTATGTATATTAAGTGCCTTAGACACAATTCCTCATAAGTACATATTTCTTTCAGTTTGCTATCCGAACAGCGGCGGTTTCCAGTGCAGATGTGAGGACCAGTATCGTTGGTCATGTGGCCAGTGTTTAATGTATGGGTCTTGTGACAACATCACAAATAACACATGTGGATGCATCAATGCCATTCCTCCTGATGGACAGTACTGCCAGTCTGTTGACCAATACAGTAAGCGCTTTAATCAAATATATTGCTTTATAAGGGAGTCAAGGCCTGTGAAATAAATTATTATTGTGATGAGATTATTTGGAATATTTTCGCCTTTTCTGAAATATTACAAGATGAACAAGTAGAATTGTTTATGGCTACATTTGAACTTATTCAGTAGCTTCTTTTCTCTCTCTTTTTCTTTACAGACTCTACAACTTGTCCTGTTACAACACCCTCTCCAACACCAACATGTAAGTCTGTGAAGGCAACACTGATCAGAAACATAATATAAAAGTCACAGCACAGATCAGAAATGATGTGTTGCCTTTTTCTGTCTCTGCAGCTTCTCCAGTTGTCTATGAATATCTCATTTCTATTGAGCTGAACATCACAGATGTTGCACAGATAGAACGACTGAAGACTATTCTGAGAAACATCAGTTATCCCATCAACATCGGTGACCAAATACAACTCTCTGACATCAACATTTCTACAGGTAGGATTTTTTCATCTTGGTTGAACAAAATGATATAAAAAAAACATAAGTATACTTGGGCAAACATTTGATATTGTTAGTGACACCTACTGGCTATGACAAGTCACAACATGCACTTTAGGCTAATTGACACTGAAGCAAACCGTGCTAAAAGAGAATGAAAAGCAAAAGAGATGGAACAAGCTGCAGAGTTAGGTGATATTCCTCAGTAGGTTTATCAGCATAGACAAATACGTTCAAATTACCTTCATAAGTATTTGCACATTTGATGTCACTATAAAGAATACTGAATAATGCAGCATTTTCTTTTTACCATTGTATGTATATTAAGTGCCTTAGACACAATTCCATAAGTACATATTTCTTTCAGTTTGCTATCCGAACAGCGGCGGTTTCCAGTGCAGATGTGAGGACCAGTATCGTTGGTCATGTGGCCAGTGTTTAATGTATGGGTCTTGTGACAACATCACAAATAACACATGTGGATGCATCAATGCCATTCCTCCTGATGGACAGTACTGCCAGTCTGTTGACCAATACAGTAAGCGCTTTTAATCAAATATATTGCTTTTATAAGGGAGTCAAGGCCTGTGAAATAAATTATTATTGTGATGAGATTATTTGGAATATTTCGCCTTTTCTGAAATATTACAAGATGAACAAGTAGAATTGTTTATGGCTACATTTGAACTTATTCAGTAGCTTCTTTTCTCTCTCTTTTTCTTTACAGACTCTACAACTTGTCCTGTTACAACACCCTCTCCAACACCAACATGTAAGTCTGTGAAGGCAACACTGATCAGAAACATAATATAAAAGTCACAGCACAGATCAGAAATGATGTGTTGCCTTTTTCTGTCTCTGCAGCTTCTCCAGTTGTCTATGAATATCTCATTTCTATTGAGCTGAACATCACAGATGTTGCACAGATAGAACGACTGAAGACTATTCTGAGAAACATCAGTTATCCCATCAACATCGGTGACCAAATACAACTCTCTGACATCAACATTTCTACAGGTAGGATTTTTTCATCTTGGTTGAACAAAATGATATAAAAAAAACATAAGTATACTTGGAGCAAACATTTGATATTGTTAGTGACACCTACTGGCTATGACAAGTCACAACATGCACTTTAGGCTAATTGACACTGAAGCAAACCGTGCTAAAAGAGAATGAAAAGCAAAAGAGATGGAACAAGCTGCAGAGTTAGGTGATATTCCTCAGTAGGTTTATCAGCATAGACAAATACGTTCAAATTACCTTCATAAGTATTTGCACATTTGATGTCACTATAAAGAATACTGAATAATGCAGCATTTTCTTTTTACCATTGTATGTATATTAAGTGCCTTAGACACAATTCCTCATAAGTACATATTTCTTTCAGTTTGCTATCCGAACAGCGGCGGTTTCCAGTGCAGATGTGAGGACCAGTATCGTTGGTCATGTGGCCAGTGTTTAATGTATGGTCTTGTGACAACATCACAAATAACACATGTGGATGCATCAATGCCATTTCCTGATGGACAGTACTGCCAGTCTGTTGACCAATACAGTAAGCGCTTTTAATCAAATATATTGCTTTATAAGGAGTCAAGGCCTGTGAAATAAATTATTATTGTGATGAGATTATTTAATATTTTCGCCTTTTCTGAAATATTACAAGATGAACAAGTAGAATTGTTTATGGCTACATTTGAACTTATTCAGTAGCTTCTTTTCTCTCTCTTTTTCTTTACAGACTCTACAACTTGTCCTGTTACAACACCCTCTCCAACACCAACATGTAAGTCTGTGAAGGCAACACTGATCAGAAACATAATATAAAAGTCACAGCACAGATCAGAAATGATGTGTTGCCTTTTTCTGTCTCTGCAGCTTCTCCAGTTGTCTATGAATATCTCATTTCTATTGAGCTGAACATCACAGATGTTGCACAGATAGAACGACTGAAGACTATTCTGAGAAACATCAGTTATCCCATCAACATCGGTGACCAAATACAACTCTCTGACATCAACATTTCTACAGGTAGGATTTTTTCATCTTGGTTGAACAAAATGATATAAAAAAACATAAGTATACTTGTAGCAAACATTTGATATTGTTAGTGACACCTACTGGCTATGACAAGTCACAACATGCACTTTAGGCTAATTGACACTGAAGCAAACCGTGCTAAAAGAGAATGAAAAGCAAAAGAGATGGAACAAGCTGCAGAGTTAGGTGATATTCCTCAGTAGGTTTATCAGCATAGACAAATACGTTCAAATTACCTTCATAAGTATTTGCACATTTGATGTCACTATAAAGAATACTGAATAATGCAGCATTTTCTTTTTACCATTGTATGTATATTAAGTGCCTTAGACACAATTCCTCATAAGTACATATTTCTTTCAGTTTGCTATCCGAACAGCGGCGGTTTCCAGTGCAGATGTGAGGACCAGTATCGTTGGTCATGTGGCCAGTGTTTAATGTATGGTCTTGTGACAACATCACAAATAACACATGTGGATGCATCAATGCCATTCCTCCTGATGGACAGTACTGCCAGTCTGTTGACCAATACAGTAAGCGCTTTTAATCAAATATATTGCTTTATAAGGGAGTCAAGGCCTGTGAAATAAATTATTATTGTGATGAGATTATTTGGAATATTTTCGCCTTTTCTGAAATATTACAAGATGAACAAGTAGAATTGTTTATGGCTACATTTGAACTTATTCAGTAGCTTCTTTTCTCTCTCTTTTTCTTTACAGACTCTACAACTTGTCCTGTTACAACACCCTCTCCAACACCAACATGTAAGTCTGTGAAGGCACACTGATCAGAAACATAATATAAAAGTCACAGCACAGATCAGAAATGATGTGTTGCCTTTTTCTGTCTCTGCAGCTTCTCCAGTTGTCTATGAATATCTCATTTCTATTGAGCTGAACATCACAGATGTTGCACAGATAGAACGACTGAAGACTATTCTGAGAAACATCAGTTATCCCATCAACATCGGTGACCAAATACAACTCTCTGACATCAACATTTCTACAGGTAGGATTTTTTCATCTTGGTTGAACAAAATGATATAAAAAAAACATAAGTATACTTGTAGCAAACATTTGATATTGTTAGTGACACCTACTGGCTATGACAAGTCACAACATGCACTTTAGGCTAATTGACACTGAAGCAAACCGTGCTAAAAGAGAATGAAAAGCAAAAGAGATGGAACAAGCTGCAGAGTTAGGTGATATTCCTCAGTAGGTTTATCAGCATAGACAAATACGTTCAAATTACCTTCATAAGTATTTGCACATTTGATGTCACTATAAAGAATACTGAATAATGCAGCATTTTCTTTTTACCATT
>NW_026117039.1:0-30681 GCF_001640805.2 Lates calcarifer
TCGGTGGCAGGGGTCTCGTTGGCATTGGACAAGTCCGAGTCAGTCTCCCGGCTTGATATGCGGTCCAGTTCCGCCTGTACATCGCTCAGGCCCAGCTTGGAACCTGCGTCAAGTGTGGGTAGGTAAATACAAATGTGTAAATTAGGTCAACATCACAGAATATTACCACAGAGGCTGACAAGCATTTACCCAGTGAATCATTGAGAGCATAAGGCACAATGCAATAAGCATAAATACACATTGTTATAATAAGAGCTGGGTGAAAATGTGAATATTAGCCGGGATGGTAGGGATTTTTTTTTCCAGAGTTTACATATTGTATTGCATGATTGTCAACATTTTTATGTCTTTCTACAGACATTGTATTACATCCTGTGTAGTTATCAAGTTCAGAACAGTACTCAGTGGAAAACAGACATTATTTGTTGCAATTCTGATTTGAGATGTATTTTCATCTTGATACATCCGTATTATCCTGTGTATATCTGATGCACCCTATTTATAGGCTACTGGGTAAAATACAGTTCTATCAATAAAATATCTACCTTAAGCTATGTGACAGATAATGCATATCATTTGGTATATGCTGTACTGTGTATAGCCAATATGTTTGAGTGTGAGCATATTTTTCCCAATATTGCCCAGCCCTTATTAATAATCATGTGCAATGCTTGCGACAGATGTTAGTTACAAGAAATGCAATGCAACATGGCCGAAAATGAAAATAAACCAAAAAGTAGGGGAGCAAAGTAGAGACAGGGCCATTAAGGGAGGGAGATATGTGGGATGAAACTGTCATTAAAGGAATCATCCTGGTTATGACTGGCATCAAAAAAGAAAAAAAGATATGCAGCTTTGAAACCTGTTTGCCAGGTTAACTTTACATAGTTCTAGATAAAGTCACCTAGTAAGGCTAGATTCAATCAACTTGTCATTGTGAATATGTCTGAGCTTTCCTGTTTTACACGACCATTGAAAAACTAATGTCATTTGTAAATACTTATTAGCAAACGCTGCAGTTAGAACGGTTAATGTAAAAGTAAAACTGACTGCTTTCCTGAAAACAAAATGAAGGCATGTGTCACAAAAGTAAGTAAACAGCCACAGGATCATCTCCTGGACCACTAGCTCAGTTCTCAGCTTGAGTAGTTTGTGACTTTTACATTACCTATATTTTGGAACAATATATAAATTAACATCATTAATTGTTCTCCAGCCAGTTAATGAGCTAGTAATGGGTGATACAGGAGGCTTGATCCCAGCATTGTTCCTCCTTGGATGCTGGAGAAAGTTGGAGGCTCAAGAAAAAGGGGGTGGGGTGGGGTGGGGGGGGTTGATTGGAGGGAAGGGCAATCAGTGGGATGCTTCTGAGAATGAACAATGACATACACAAGCAATAATAAATGAGGAGTATCTACTCTCACACACACCTTAACGTGGCCAGCATCCTCTGACTAGTGCACGCACATACACACATTATGAATGATGTTAATAGTGAAAATCCACAGCAAAGACTATGAGTGTAGTTAAGAGTGAAATACAGTCACAGAGCTACAAACAGGCACAGAGGTGGTGATGATGGGTGTGGTGCGGTAGATGCACTCAGACCATTTCATGAGTCTCTTTACCATGTGTTATGTTCATGTCTGGAGTAGAGGACAGAGATGAGAAGATAACAGATGGCAGATGAGAGGTGAAAACCAAAAAGAAGCTGGGAGACGAGGAATAACTGAAAATGGTAATAAATCCTAAAACACAACTGAATAATAATAAATAATGCTTTTTCCTCTATGTTACAGAACCAGAGCACTATAACAATACCTAATACTTTGTATGTGTGTGTGTGTGTGTTTGTGTGTGTGCCTTCTCACCTGACTTGCGTACAGTTCCTGGAGTGTTGTTACCACCACCTGGCGTCCCGGGCCCCCCTGTACCCGCCTTCTTTGTCAGTAGACTGTTAAAGAAGTTTGCCAACACACCCTCACTGGTCTGACCTGCAGCATAGAGGGACTAGAGTTAAAACACACACACACACATACACACAGAGCAGTGCAATGACTGAACAATGGTCATGTGTGATCAAATGCATTGCATACCTGACTGTGGCATGGTGTTTGCTACGTTGGCCGCTGCAGAACGATTACTCGTCCTGGGGGAGCCAGTGGGTGCTCTGCTAGTGGTATCCTATAAAACAACAGTTTATTTCACACATATGGACACTGGAGGGAGGTTCGCTTTATCTTATGAGCCAAAGTAGGGGAAAAAAAAAGAGGAAGCACTCACCACGGGTCGCCCTGCTGTCACAGCGGGCTGTTTGGCGAGCAGCGACTGCAAATTAGAGCACAATATGCACACTCGCTCCAATTAGTATTTAATTAACATATCAAGACCCTCGAGTCAGATTTAATTGGACTTTCCACAAGCAGCAAAGCAACTGGCATTAACGCAACTGAAATGTTTTCTGACCTGCAGTTTTACCAGAAACACTTGGTCATCTTCTGCCTGAATCTCCTTTTCATGTACAATCTGGTGAGAGGCAAGGGAAAATAAATGCATTTTTAAAAGTTTTTTTTCACTGCCAGCTTGTCTTAAAGTTCTTTGACAGCTAATAAATTAGATCGGATAAAACTCTCATGATCCCTGCAGGGATACTGGGTTAAGCTTAGTGCACTGGCTGTGAACTGCAAAAATGATGTAGAAGGTATTGATGCATGATATTATAGCAGTAAAGAATCTGTAGCACAGCTAAGCTTCGCCTAAGAGAATCTTTTAAAGTTAAGCCCATACCTTTCTGACTGGTGGTTTGACTATTACGTCTTCAAAGCTGTCGTCTGCTTTTACTGTCTGGAAGTTCTCGTGAAGTATGGCAATCTTTTTCTCATTGTCCCAACCTGATGGACTGGAGGAGGAGACAAAGAGAGGGTTACAAACCAAACATACACACTCGCTAGCTGTCAAACCATCCTCATCCCAGGCTTACATGAAGACAGCGTCTCTTTCCACCACTTGTGCGGGGCAGTGGAAGGGAAAGCCATAGAGTCTGTGGACCAGATATTTGTAGAGGATGTCCAGGTTCTTCATCTCCTTCACTGACGTGTAAACCAGAGAGGCACCGTCTGACAGGGCTGTTAAGGACATTTTTAACACTACAATTTCTAAACACTGTAGTGACCAAATTCTTAATAACAGTAGCACAAGAGAAAAACAAATTGTAGCTTAGGCTAATTGCTATCATTACACAAAAGAATTAAGGCAGTGTGCAATCTTGGTTCATTTTAGAGACAACAATTGAAAAAGTAATAACTGAAATGATTCTAAAAAACAAACAATTTCAAGCAGTACTGGGTGCTCTGTGACCTTTACCAAACTCTCTTTGCCACAAAGCAATATCAACAATGATAGTTCAGACACCTCTGCAATTATACTGCTGCTGGGAACACCGCCTTTGGCCTGAGAACAAAAAACCCTTTAATGGACCTGATCCAAAATTACAGAGTCAATTGTACAGATCAGCAGCCCCATTAAAAATCTGCATAGATACAGTAATTTCATTTTGTTCCCAATGACGGTAAATTTTTGGTTTAGGCAACTTTTAGCTCATGCAAGCTAAAGAAAACATTGATGAGAGAATGTTGATTTGGTGAAAGATACACTGCAGACAAAAACGCCTGATGTGGGACTGGATGAAGTCCAGGTGTTCGTCTCTGTAGTCGTGCTCCTTCTCCAAAGTGCTGATGGCGTCACACTGAGGACAGATAAGTAGGTGTAAGACAGAGGTAGGAAGTATGTTAAAGCAATGTTTACAGCCCAGTGATTAGTGTGTGTACCTTGGTGCAGACCACAACCACTGGTATGCCCAGGTTGTGTGTGAGTGTGTTGTCTCCTAATGGTAGCAGCACGCTCTCCTCCTCTTCACTCCTCCTCTGTGGGGTGCCATCCTCCCCACTGCCGGGCTCTGTGTACTCCTGGAACTGTTTTACAACTACACACACCCACACACACACGCACACACAAACATTAATGGACACAAATGATGATAAGCAAATATTAAGACCTGGCAGGGGTTACCATTTCAAACATGTAGTGTCATCATAACTGGGCCTCTTCAGACCTGTGGCCCAATGTAAGACTTTGATAAAGGGACTCCTTAACTGAGATTTTTTTCTTACCTTTAGGAACATTTTCATAAAAAAAACCCACTGCTGTAAATATACTTTGTCTTGTATTTTATCTACCAGTTAGCCCAACTGCTGTCAGTGTGACTCACGTCTGTGCTCCAGCTCCCGCAGTGTTTCCGGGGCGACCCGGAGTTTGTCGATGTGTTCCCTAGCGACGGCAGCCCACTTCTGGAGGGAGTCCAGGGCGTTCCACGGCCGCGACATGTCAACCGTTATCAGCAACAACGTGTTGCCAATCGAGTCCACTGGCACAGCTACGCCCTGCAGACCTTTGTGGTAAAGGTCTCCATCTAAGACCCAGGCATTACACCTAGTGTGGTCTAAACACACACAGAATAGATTAAAATAAAGGCACACTTCGATACAACCATACTGCTGAGTTATTTTAGAAGTACTCTGTTATTCTAAGTGACAGAAAGTGATAAAAAGAGAAGTGTAGATGGACATAGTAATTCATTTCATGAACTGCAAGCAGTTGCAGGTTACCATCAATATCATCGTCATGGACACTGAAGTAGAGGTATTCCAGGCCACGCCCTTTCATGTACTCCTCGACACCCTGTAGTTTTGCAACCAAGGTGGTCTTCCCCGAGCCCACCTCACCTTAACACATACATATGTAAAATCAGTAAATAACATACAATAAATATGGTCCATAAACTAAAACATGCCCTTTCCATGTCAGCATTTACTACAATAATAAACACTTTCAGTTTAAATCAGACAAAGAAAATTTGAAAAAAGCAAGTTAACTAACTGAGAGCTGACACATCACAACACTGCTAAAGATCTACTATTTTTCTATTCATCCTGCTGTCCTTTCTAATGTTATGAGCTGTGTGCACCACTTACTATCCAAAATTAGGACTGCACAAATGTGCACAAAACACAAGACTGCAATTTAAGATTATTTTCATTATTGATCAATCTGCACATTACTTAGTCATGTGCTATAAAATGCCCACCATGATTATAAAAAGCCTAAGGTGACACATTATAATTGCTTGTTTTGTCTGACCAACTGTTCAAGACCCAAAGACATTCAGTTTACTGTCACATAAAACAAAGAGGAGCATCACATCCTTACAACTGAGAAGCTGGAACTAAAACGTTTGACAATTTGGCTTGAAAAATAACTTAAATGATTAATTGATAAGCAAATTAGTTTGCATGTATATTTTCTGTCAATCAACTAAATTATTAATCAACCAATCATTGCAGTTCTACATAAACATGTGCATGCAAACACTGTAAACAATCCAATCTAGACTAGGATGAAAGCCATGTAGATTCATTATGCAGCCCTAATATATCATATACCTCCTGTTAGGGTATTTTATCTGTATTTGTTCTGGCATTATTGCTAACCTCAAGAATTCCATTGTTATTGTGCCTATGTTAAGGTCAAGGCTGCATCCATTCCTGAGCTATGCTATACATAACTTAAACCGACAGGGGGACTGTGTGCATCATAAAGCACGAGCTTGCTGATGTTGTCATGAATAGCATAACAGACAAATGGCTTTATACATCGGTAACCAACTCGCTGATTAGCTGGAATGGGTAGCAGTCTGCGGATTATCCCAGGCGGATGTGTGTAGACAGTGTGCATGCGTGTGTGAGTGCGCGCGCGCGCGAGTGTGGACAGCACGAGGACCGAGCGAGACAGGGAGGCACCGTCTCTGCTTCAATGGCCCCGTGCCCCCGTTCAAACAACAGACCGATGGTTTGTCTTGTCCCCTCAGCATCATCTCCACCTAGCCGCTACTAGCATGACTGGATGCTAGAATGACTTGCAGTGTTTCAAAGCGGCCCGATAAGATGATGAGGTATTGTGTGTGTGTGTGTGTGTGTGTGTGTGTGTGTGTGTGTGGGCGCTCAGTAAATACACCTGTCTCTCTCTGCTAACCGACGCCCCAGCTACCAGGTTTGAACACAAAAGCACCATTAGTCCAGAGCAGGCTAGCTCAGCTATAAAGCAGTATTAAAAGGATGAGATGAGCACAAGCTAATGATGCCTTTACGGGCTAGCGGGGAGACTGCAGACATACACAGATACCCACCCATAACCAGGACATTTTTCCCAGACGGTAGCTTTGATCTTGAATGGGTTGACACTTCACTCAGGATGGTGGACCTGCAGACAGAGCAGTTCCGTTACAAACACGGTCAAACGCGGCTCGTTCATTCATTAACAAATAAACGACTGACAGCGAGAAGCTACAGTGAGCTAGTGCTGCTGTATCACCAGTGCCAAGTCGGTCTGGTGCTGATGCTAGCTAGCCTCGTTAGCGGGCTAGCTGTCAAACCATCCTCATCCCAGCACAAAGGACCCTTTGCGCCTATAGAGTCCCCACAAGCTCACAATAAAACCAGCTTCAAATTCTTATCACCCACCATAAATTCTGCCCATCATCCTCCTCAGGGTTGGAGTTCTCCAGTGTGCTCTTAGGTCCAGTTAAGGTGGAGGATAATAATGCACTCCTCCCTGACGTCGCCATCTTCGCAGGGCTTGTAAACTGAGCAGAGCGCCCGGATGTAGCAGCTGCGTGCTAACCTAGCCTGGTGCACCGCACGCCGGGGCCGGGGCGTGGTCCGTCCCGCACAAAGCTTGGCTCCCAGCTCCAGGCGTGAAATGATCTCATCCGCAAAGTAACTGAATCAGGACTGAGCATCCACGACAGTACTTTAACAAAGTCGACAACGTCTGTCCATGTCATGAATAAATCTGTGATAAATAGCTAGGGTACAGGAGGAAATTAATTTATTAGGCTAGTAGGCCAATTTATGTAAATTTTGACTAATACATAAATAATGGGCGAAACAGTTTCTAATCCTAAACTATTATAACATTCATAGGCTATTAGATATGCCATATAGTGTTCTGCAAGTCTCGGTCGGTTTAAACTATCAGAATAAACTATCAGAATAAATTGGTTTTCAAAAGAGCCACACAAATTCGTTTCTGACAAAATATCCCCTTTAATACGTTGCCTCCTAAATCAATGCCTTTATTTGTGAATAAAATGGCACCGTGCCTAAGCTTACAGGATAGAGATAAAGCCGTATTACAGTGTAAGAATTGGATGCACTTCAAGCTAATCATTAAATGCATATGGCTGCATTAGAAGCTGAGATAAAGAGCACCAGTGATTTTAGAACAAATTAGACAAGATAATAAAATCTGAGTTGTTATAACCTAAAGCAATGAGTCCTGTTTAAGATTTTGCTTAGGCCTATGCATTAATTTATTTTTGAGTATATTAGAAGTCAGTGAACGTGCAGCAGTTACAAAAAAACAAAATCAAAAAAAAAAAAAAAAAAAAAAAAAAAAAACACTCAACAGCCTTTTTATTGGTAATGAGCATTTCTTGCAGGTTTGTTCAATTCCAAGTACTTCACAGGGGGCTGATACCCTTATAATAAGACAGAACAAATATAAACTCGAAAACAATTGGAATCTGATGTGGGTTACGCAAAATAACAATGGTAAAAGTGGGAAAATGTTTCACTGCTGTTAAAATCGCTTTAAATTCATCTAAGGCGGTGAATCTAGCGGGCACAGCGTGAACTTTAAATTAACTGCCAAGTGGTCTCAGGTGTGCGGTCATCACTTATTATAAAACCACTGAAGCGCATCGCAGCCAATCAAAGCTGAGAACCGGAACATCAGTTTTATAAACGACTACTTCACCGCAATAACCGCGAGATGGCGCTGACACGCCGCGCTCTAGAGGTCCGCTGGGTCCCTAGGTACGGTGGTGCGCTCTCTGCGGCCCCCGATGGAGCCAACGGATTACAAACTCTAGTTAAGTGGCGCACCGTCCTCCTCCTTCTCCCCCTCCTCCCCCTCCTCCTCCTCCTCTCTATCTTTCACCCAGAGTAAACCCAGGCACACGGAGCGCATCCTCCACCGTGCTCAGCCTGTGGGAATTAGAAATCAGCTCTGCAAGGCTGTCAGCAGCAAAAAACCGGCCCGAGCTCCGCAGTGTAAGGGGGATTGAGAAGGGGGGAAAACATATAGACAAAGAGAGTGACGGGAGGGAGATGGCTACGGAGGCGGTTAGTTATCCGTGATTGTCAAGTGAACGGCGGCGAAGTTCTTCGGCTCCGCTCGGATCTTTTCTTCAGGTCGTTGAGGTGAGTTTTCTCTCTGCAGGAGACAGGTGCAGCTCGGATGGTGCATGTCTTATCCGGTGCATGAGAGGTGTAGAGGCTATTTCAAATATTTGCCCTTTTCCTATAGTGTCTTGTAAATTATAGATACATGATGGCATCAGATGTTTATAGTCTGATCTGTAGGAAAGCAGCTTCATATTGTTTAACAGCTTGTTTTACTTTGTGGGTGTATTAAGTATTCAGTAGAAAGAAAAGAAAAGAAAGAAAAAAAGACAATCCATTTTATCAGCAGGCAACAAATTATTATTCCACAGTAATCCACAGGGATTTGAGAGATTCTTTATGTGAGAGAATAGTGGAAAACACCTAGCAGGCTGCTCTTAGAAAGCCTCTGCTTTAATTTTATTCTGCTGGAGTGCTATAAGATAAGATAAGCCCAATGAGAGGAGGGGATCCGCTTCATTCTCTGCCCCTCTCTCTTTCCCTCTCACCCCTCTGCTTCATTCACTCTCACTTGCCTGCCTCTCTCCATTTCTTTCTCTCAAATCCCCCCCTCCAACCTCTGTCCCCCCTCACTCTCTCTGGTTCTCCCTCTCTGTCAGCTCTAATAACACTGAGTTCGCAACACCAGGCTGCTTCACTTCTGACACTCTTGTGTTTTCTCAGACCCAGCCGCCTTTTTATGTGTCCACTCTTTCAGCTGAGCATACCGCTGCCATGCCCAACCTGTCATGATTAATATTCCATGTAGGGTAGGTTGCATAATATTGCCACATAGTTCTTCCACAGCTCACGGTGCCTGTGCTGTGGACGGATGTTAATGTCGCTCCTCCTTGTCTGATAATCAATATGTGACCGAGCAATTACAGTGCACTTGAGTATCACGGACCTTCCTGTGGCTGAATCATTGATGTCACATCTGTTACAGTGACCCCTGCACACGTGCACATGTGACCAGGAATGGACACACACACACACACACACACATAGTCAAGGATCATGGCAATTGAGCTCTGAGTCGTGATTGATTGTCACAGTGTGGAGAATAAAAGCTGACAGTGAGGAGCCTTGGAATGATTTTAAGACGTCTTACACTGCCAGGCAATCAATCATTGCTATTTTTGATTTTTGATGGGGCATTATGTTGATTTACACACCAATCTGAGAGCATGCGGGCCACTTTATTACAGAGCATTCATCCACCCATCCTGCAATTTGCACTCTTCTGTTTGTGATGGGTGCTCCTGTCAACATTAAGATGGTGAAATGCTCCAGCTTTCATATTTCTTGTCAGGTGTTTGTATATATTTGTACAGGTCAGAGAAAATAAAACGCTAAAAATTTATTTGAGTGGGAACCCTAACTCTTAAACCTTCATCACAATGCATTTGAGTGGGATTACAGTAGATCCGATTAAAAAAACTATGTTGTCAGCTTTGGCAAACCCACAGTTTAGGACTTTTTAACCCCAAGAAGCTATTGCAAGATCCTGTGACAGAAGTGCGACATGAAGATTCATTGTCACCTCTGGCAATGTGCAACACATGTGACAGCTGATGCTTCCCTGTACTGTTAAGGCAGACTCTGCACTACAGTAGCTCTGGCTGTAAAAAATCTTCCACATCCACCATCGCTATCAGTGTCATCTGCTGTCAACTGGAACAGACAGGCATCTGCTGCTTCCCCACACACGCTCACATATACACATACACAAATGCACATACGGAAACATAGCTGACGACTTGCCACCCACACGCGGGTCTGTTGTATGTCACACACCTGCCCCTGTGGCTCTGTCCACGTCCGTTTGTCTGTATACAGGCCATTCGGTGTGCTTAGCTAAAAATAATCACCACCAGCCAACACACACATGGAGCATGAATTATGGAAGACAGAGAGAGAGAGAGACATTCAGGTCAGAGTCAGACCCACTTCCAAGAGCTGTGCTCCCTAAGGATGATACTACTAGACCGCTGCATTAATATTCAGTTTTTACCATCTAGCACATCAGACCTGCAGTTATCCTTTAGTTTGGACTAACTGGACCTGTACATTATTGGCTGGGAAAATGGATCCATGCATTTTGAGATTAATTATACATGCAATGCAGTGTTCTGGATATGATAGTAATAAATTTACAATTTGGTTTAAGTGAGTGTCAGTTTGATCCAACCCTCGAAAGCCTTTGATTAAAGAGCACATGTTGGGAAGTTATTATTGAGTGTAGCTAACGCTGTGTAGTTATCATTTTAGGCTATAGGAATAATTTGACATTTAGGGGAAAAAAACATGTTCATGTTCTTGCTGAGTGTTACATTAGGGGTTATCATATCTCTACATTAACTATGAAGCTACAGCCGGGAGTAGGTTAGCTTAGCTACAGCTAGCCTGGCTATGTCCAAAGTTAAAAAAAAAAATCTACCTACATTTCATTTAAGACATGAGCATGTTAATTTGTGGGCTTTAGAGGTACTTGGATGGCTGATTTTGTTACCTTAATTTGGACAGAACAATGCTAGCTGTCTCCCCACGATTCAAGTCCTAATTGCTAAGCTAAGCTAACAGTCTGTTGGCTGCAGCCTCATATTTAACAGAACGACTCTCAGCAAGAAAGCAAATGGACATATTTCCCAAAATGTCAAACTGTTCCCTTAAATTCCCTGCACACCATGGAGGTGTTTTAAGTACTTCTGGATGATTACACTCTTTGTTGTTTTTTTTTAGCTTGGAGGTGGGTTGTTATATGCTTGAAATCACATGGGGGTGACAGGAACTATAAAGGTGTGGGTCACTGAAATCAAACAGGTGCAGCAAAACTAAAAGGAGAGCAAGGAAGATGCCACTCGAGTCTGCACATGTCCACACGATCCTAAGAAGAGGTCTAATTAAGCAGAATATTTGAAAACACCTATGTGTGTGTTTAATGGATGTGTAGGGCCTGTGAGATTGAGAGCGTTATCCCTTTTCACCTATTAAATAAGATTGCCATAGCTGGGGCGCCCCCGTCGCCAAATGGTTGGGGTGTGTACCACATGGGCTTAAGTGCCCTAAGCAGCTGGTCCCCGGAGCAACTCCTGGTTCGGCCGGACCTTTACTGTGTGTCATTCCCCTGCTCTCTCTCCCTGTTTCCTGTCTCATCTCCACTGTCCTATCAGAATAAAGGTGAACCCCCCCCCCCTAAAAAAAATATTGCCATATCTATGTAATATGGACTTTTACATGTACTATATACAAAAGCTCCCATGAGATGCAACCCTCGTTTCCTCACTTTAAACTGCTATGCCATGTAGTTTAATACTTGGAGGAATTACCTAAACTTCAGGTGGAGTCAGAATACAAGAACACACACCTTGAACAAAATAAAAACTGCAGATATTTTTAAACGTGATTGAGTTGATAGGTCATTTATGTGCAAGCTTTACTTCAAATGTCGTATCATGGAAATCACTGTTTCACAGTGATTAGATGCTTGACAGTATTCTATTTAGAGACTATGAACATAATACACAGTGGAAACCTGAGGAGAAACCTGGCGATTTGTTGGTTACTCAGCAGAGCTCACTGTGTGTGTGTGTGTGTGTGTGTGTGTGTGTGTGTGTGTATAGCTGTGTGGTAGTATGTGCATTTTTGTGTTAATCTGGATGCAGTCTGTGTACATAGATCCAAAGGCATTAACATGCGTAAGTGCATACTTGTGGGTACTTATACAATACAGTGTGTGTTTGTGTGTATTTGGGGACCTTGCCTGATATTCAGTGGCTTCAGAGTCCTGACCTTGAACAGTTTGAGTGCTGTCTGCTTAGTCAGGGCCATTGCATCTGCTCCTGTCAAAGCAAACAACAGTTCAAATGAACTACAGTGCATGGGATATTTACCTTTATCTATCTATCTGCTTCACAATCTCCAAACTGACCCTATCTTTTCTTCTGTCTCCCTCTCCTTTCAGTGTGTGATTGTGTATTCAGCATGAGTAACATCTACGAGTCCGCAGAGGCCACACTGGGCTTCATCAGCTCTCCATGCCTGACCAAAGTGGAGCTGAGAGTGGCCTGCCGGGGGATCTCGGACCGTGATGCCCTCTCCAAGCCTGACCCTTGCGTGGTGCTGAAGATGCAGTCGCATGGGCAGTGGTTTGAGGTACAGTAATAGGGTGGAGGGGTGGGGGGTTGAGAGCCGGGGAAGATGGGAGGAGAAGGATGCGGCGTGTAAATGTGTCTCCAGTTCAGAAAGGCTGTTTCGTAAGCGGGGGATAAAAGTGTAGTGGCAGAGTCAGTGAGAGTGATCATTGTTCTACAGCATCCTTGCACTCAACATTCATTTAACCACTGAAAGACATTTTGAATGAGAGCTCCAAGTACTTGTGTGTGCACTGATATATATTTTTTTGTTTTTACATTTGAATTCCATCAGGGTCTTGAATCAAGACAAGTCCAGCAAACATATCAGCAGATAAAATTCAACACCTTTGTATCATGTTGTCAAAAGCACATTTTTTCTGCTTCTACTACAAAGACTTCAAGGTGACTTTATTGTAGCTATTCACTTTGTTCCACGCTACACCACATCCTTGTCATGATGTACCAGTCAGAAAGAAGACATCACTTTCTTCACCCGCTTTTAAGGTTCTGTTGCAGATAAAACCTTCTGAATTCCTCCACAGACAACGCTCGAAACTGTTCGACTACATCACTGAGTTTGACTTAATGATTGCGTCTAATCAAGGACCCCGAGCTATCATCCGGAGCTGTGATTGTGTCGCTAACCTTCTCGCAGTAAATTGCATGTTCTGTTTGGTTCTTATAAATTATGGATGCTAATTAGACAACAGAAATCATAACTTTTGCAGACTGATGCACAGATTGTATTTATCTATCCAAATGCTTTTGTCACCTTGAAATGGAAAGCGTGTTGGTATCGTTTCTCTGCTCATTTCAGCTTTGTTGTCTGCCCCAATCATTTTAATATTAAAAAATAATTAAAGCTGCGAGCAGCGTTGAACGGGCCCTCGCACCCGGCGCCCGTCGGGGGAGCGGCGACCGCGGGACCCCGGCAACCGCGGGGTCAACGCAGGTCGCAGGGCACACGCTGGCGTAACAGTTCACACTTCCGAGATGTAAAAATTTTAAATAAAAGCTTTTACGCTAATTATTTTCTGTGATAATATTTTTCAGAGCTCATCATCTGTGACAGCTCTTGGCTCTCTTGACTGTAACCTCCCTGTGGCAGCTTCTCACAGACTCAATCAACTCCTCTTCCCCTCCCCCCTCAAACACAAACACAAACACACACACACACACACACACACACACACACAGATACCCCCTCCCAAAAGGAGATAAAACTCAGTTTTAACTTGAGTTTAAAAGCTTTGAGCTTTGAGCAAAAGCATTTTTTTAAGTTCTGTTATTGGGTGCATATATAAATCATTTATGCTTAAACAAGGCTTATAATGAAGTTATTTGAACAGTGAATATCTCATCTGCCTAAAGTCAGGGCGAAGCCACTAACCAGCTGTAGGGATGGGTATCATTAGGATTTTATCTTTATCCATACAGACCCCTATCAGTCCAGCTCAGACTGTTACTGGTTTAAGAGAGTGAAGTTTATAGCAATTTGCAAAATTTGGAGATTAGTGACAAACTAACCAGTTAGACTACATACAGACAAGCTTTCATTTTAGCTGTTAGTAACAGTTTGCCATGAGCTTAACCAGCGTGCTGTGCTTCCTGTTAAACATGTTATGAGACTGTGGACAAGGCTGAAAATATTACTTTACTAACTACTTGCCGAACAGGCGCTTTGACAAAGAAAAGGTAAAGGCCAGCAGCTTTTACTTTTCAATGCACTTGTCGTCAACTTGAGTGGCTTATATTCAGCTGGTTCACCTCGACGCCCGTGGACCTAGTGCACTTTTCCTGTCGCCGTACACTGAGTAACACGAAAAAATCAGCTGACCCCGTGTGAAATTTCCTAACTGATCAAAACCAAACTGTAAAGACAGCATCAATCCACGCTCAGCTTTGGTCAAGGGGAGACATATGGGAGAAGATGAGTAGAGAGATGGAAAGAAACAGAAAGGGTGATGGAGAAAGATTACATGAATTCAAAATAACCTACAATTCCTTAAAATTAATTTGAAGCCAGTTTAATTTTTTGAGCCAGCTTTGACATCTGCAGATATGAGTTTCTGAAGAGGGGCCTGCTGAGGTTAGATGTGCTGAATAATATCCATTTTCATATCAGAAAAAACACTGCATTAAACATTGTCTTAGCTCACTGAGCTGAGGTCAACAGGTAATATAACCAACCTGTGAGGTGGCTCACCCCCGTAAGATAAACACATAAATGATCCCTGATAGAACCGATAATTAAAGGCACATCAGTGACAGGGAATGCTATTAAAACTAAACTATAAACTGGTGACATTAACTGCAAAAGAAGATTTTTATTGATACATTTCAGGTAGAATTTAGTTTTCAATAAGGAAAATGCTGTAAGAAACCTGAATTTGTTGCAACAAATTTAAAATAAAAGCTTTTATGCTAATTATTTTCTGTGATAATATTTTTCAGAACTCATCATCTGTGACAGCTCATGGCTCTCTTGACTGTAACCTCCCTGTGGCAGCTTCTCACAGACTCAATCAACTCCTCTTCCCCTCCCCCCTCAAACACACACACACAGACACACACACACAGAGACCCCCTTCCAAAAACCCATCAAAGAGTAATACAATGGCTCCATCTGTAGGATAAAGTAGAGAGTCGCAACAGGAAGTTACCCCAAAATCTGAGGTTTCAAACAGGAAGTTGGGTTTCCGAACTTTGACGGGCCAGAACCGGCACACGCTTCGACCCAAACTCACAATTTTCGGAGCCAGTCTTCCAAAAATTGTCAAGGAGGGGCTGACAACATTTGAAGTGAATCTGGTCACCCGTCTAGAAACTGGACATCACACTATAAAATATGTCATTTCCTGCTATAAATAGGTGGCGCTACAACAATTGTATGAATATTGACATATGGATGTGTGCAGATAGGTACCATTAACAATCCTGTAAAGTTTGATGCAGTTTGGACAAAGTATGGCCGAAATATAGCAAAAATAAAGCAACTTCCTGTTTCGTGGCGAGTAATCGAACTTTGAGGGGCCATAACTTCCACGCCCTTCAACAAAAACTCAAAATCTGCCGCAATTTAACATCGTCTATGTCTTAAGAACATACTATTAAGTTTTGAAGTCAATTGGATAATGCGTCTAGGACTAGTTCGCGTTCAAGCGACCCCTGGAAATGGCCAAAAACACACAATTTTTTCACCTTCCGGTCAAAATAAAAATACTTTCTGTTGGGTTTAGAATATGGCTCCAAGAGACTTTTTGGTGCGTCATGGGATGTTACATATGTGTGCAGATTTTCAGATTTTTAGGCGCAACGGGCTTGAGGGGCTGTTCCGTTTAAAAATGTAGGTGGCGCTACCGAGGGCATTTTACCACGCCCATGCTCAAGACCCCTAAATTATTAAATTTTTCGCCGTGCCTGACGCGTCTGCAAATTTTGGTAAGTTTTCACGCATGTTAAGGCCCTCAAAAAGCCGATCTAAGAGGCGGAAAAAGAAGAAAAAAAATAATAATAATAATAATTAAAGCTGCGAGCAGCGTTGAACGGGCCCTCGCACCCGGCGTCCGTCGGGGGAGCGGCGACCGCGGGACCCCGGCAACCGCGGGGTCAACGCAGGTCGCAGGGCACACGCTGGCGTAACAGTTCACACTTCCCAGATGTAAAAATTTAAAATAAAAGCTTTTATGCTAATTATTTTCTGTGATAATATTATTCAGAGCTCATCATCTGTGACAGATCATGGCTCTATTGACTGTAACCTCCCTGTGGCAGCTTCTCACAGACACAATCAACTCCTCTTCCCCTCCCCCCTCAGACACACACAGACACACACACACAGAGACCCCCTTCCAAAAACCCATCAAAGAGTAATACAATGGCTCCATCTGTAGGATAAAGTAGAGAGTCGCAACAGGAAGTTACCCCAAAATCTGAGGTTTCAAACAGGAAGTTGGGTTTCCGAACTTTGACGGGCCAGAACCGGCACACGCTTCGACCCAAACTCACAATTTTCGGAGCCAGTCTTCCAAAAATCCTTAAGTCTGTCCTGACAACATTTGAAGTGAATCTGGTCACCCGTCTAGAAACTGGACATCACACTATAAAATATGTCATTTCCTGCTATAAATAGGTGGTGCTACAACAATTGTATGAATATTGACATATGGATGTGTGCAGATAGGTACCATTAACAATCCTGTAAAGTTTGATGCAGTTTGGACAAAGTATGGCCGAAATATAGCAAATTTAAAGCAACTTCCTGTTTTGTGGCGAGTGATCGAACTTTGAGGGGCCATAACTTCCACGCCCTTCAATGAAAAGTCCGAAACTTTTGCAATTTAACTTCGTCTATGTCTTAAGAACAAATTATCAAATTTTGAAGTCAATCGGATAATGCGTCTAGGACTAGTTCGCGTTCAAGCGACCCCTGGAAATGGCCAAAAACACACAATTTTTTCACCTTCCGGTCAAAATAAAAATACTTTCTGTTGGGTTTAGAATATGGCTCCAAGAGACTTTTTGGTGCGTCATGGGATGTTACATATGTGTGCAGATTTTCAGATTTTTAGGCGCAACGGGCTTGAGGGGCTGTTCCGTTAAAAATGTAGGTGGCGCTACCGAGGCCATTTTGCCACACCCATGCTCAAGACCCCTAAATTCTTAAATTTTTCGCCGTGCCTGACGCGTCTGCAAATTTTCAGGAGTTTTGACGCATTTTAAGGCCCTCAAAAAGGCGATCAAAGAGGCGGAAAAAGAAGAAAAAAAATAATAATAATAATAATAATAATAAACCGAACGAAAACAAGAGGGTCCTTGCAACTCGTTGCATGGCCCCGTTGGGCCCACGCAACTCGTTGCTCGGGCCCTAATAATAATAATAATAATAATAATAAACAGACCGAAAACAAGAGGGTCCTTGCAACTCGTTGCATGGCCCCGTTGGGCCCACGCAACTCGTTGCTCGGGCCCTAATGAGAGCACCAAGCTATTTTCCCCCAGGATCAATGACATTTTTATTGTACACAATAAAAGGTTTCAAATAGATGGAGACAATATCTTCCTAGAATAAAGTATTTAGCACTTGAGAAATGGACAATAAAGGGAAAACCTGTGTTGCTCTTGCTGTTTAGTGCTCCACTTCCTCTCATTTTACCTCAGAGACCCAGCTGCTTTTTCAGGGACTTTAGGTGGAATCTCCTATTTACGAAACAGCTTATTCCCACTGAAGCCTCACCGGTGACAGCAGCACATGTTTTTGCTGAACTTTGTCAGAACACAGTGTGAAGGAAGAGATCTAAAATTCTGACAAATTTAAGGAAGAAATGCATCTTCGTCTGCCTCTATTTCTCTTTCCCTTATCTGTGGAAAAGACAGATGTACGCTGAGTGTGCTGCCTTCGTCCTTTTAAATATGTAGATACACACCCACGCCTGCACGCACATCCTCACACATCCAGTGCTACAGTGGCCCGCTGTTACAGACGTACAGACACTTATGTGCATTCACACACATCACCCATTTACACACTGTCATAGGCACAAAGGCTGCATTGCACAACACACACACACACACACACACATTCTGTTTCCACAGGGGCTCAAGATCAAGTGCTCAGAAAGTAGTGCAGCATTATTCTGTCTTTGGAGACTTCACAAAAAGCTACTTTGCACAGTGCAGCGTACTAGTGTGTGTGTGTGTGTGTGTGACTGTGTGCGTATGTGTGTGACTGTGTGTGTGTGTGTGAAGGCGAGAGAGAGAGAGAGAGAGAGAATTTGTGTGTATGTGTTACTATAAGCCCCTTTGTGGGAGTGTGGGAATGGACAAATGTTATCACTGCCCATCAGATTCAGAGTCTGTTAATTGGATAATTGTTTGAGAGAAAGTATTCAAGCCATTGGGCGTATGTGTGTGTGTGTGTTTGTGCTCTTGTTTGTGTATGTATGTGTTCATAAGTCTCTCTGCTTTAATGAGATGCCAGCCTATTGAGGTAAGTGTCAGAAAAAGGCCAAATCTGTGAGTGTTTGTGTGTACATCAAGTCTGCTGGTGTGCCGTCCACCAGCACTTTTGTCAGTGTGTGTGTGTGTGTGCATGTGCCAAAGGGTTATCAGCAATAAAAGGGACCCAGTCGTTGCTGCTGGTGTTGGATAGGTTTTGTCGGCAGCGCTTTTGTTTGGCTCTCTATTGCTTTCTGTGTCAGGCAGTTAGAGAGAAGAAAATGTGAGATCAATGCTACAACTATAGTCGCTTCTCTGTGTAGTCAAACAGCATGTTTTAGCCATCAAGAAAAATCCATAATCCCAGTTCTCAAATTGATAAGTGTAAACAGTGTAGTAATGGCTATTTGTGGTAATTGCTGCATCACTGAAAAGTCCTCTGAGCTTCCAAATCAATGCTTGGCGGCAATATGTGTGTTGCACATTGAATGAAATCTTCATTCTTCAGTGCAATTTTGAAAACAATAAAATCAATTTCAAGTGAAACTGCCAACATTAAAGTAGCACAGTTTTTTGAAACACCAGTTTCTCATATGCCAGACTCTTTGAAAAACATAATATATAAAACTATTATAAGTCTGTATAATACAAGAGTAATATTAGGTTTAGTTGTTGGTTATTTATTGTTCCAACCAGCATATATGAAAAACCTCATTGGTCTTGCAAATCTTTATAAAGTAGGCCATTAGTTGGTAACTGGCAATAAAAAACAGTGATAAAATATAGAAACAATAAATTGATGTCCCTATGAAATATTCATTAATTTATTTTTCAATTAGACTATGAAAGGAATAAACTGATTGACATAGAAATAAATGATGGCGCCATTATAAACAGGGTTTGTTTTTCACTTTGCATTTCTATCTATCAGTAGTTTTTATATTTTTCAACTTTTTCAACAACATTATAATTTAGCCCTCTGGGTTCTTTCTGTAGAAAAGCTTTGGCAAACAGCCCTAAGATATATGTAATAAACGATCCCACTGTGGTCAATCCAGTCCAAACAGCTCATAACATTGATTGTTTTTTAGATGTCATTTAGACGCCAAAAATGTATTTGGATATAACGTTAATCTGGTGCTGTTTGTGCATGTCCATGCACTCCTGCCTTTGCGGGTGTACATGCACATGTACTGTGTGTTTGCAGGTGGACCGTACAGAGGTGATCCGCAGCAGTAGCGGCCCAGTCTTCTCCAAGATCTTCCTGGTGGATTACTACTTTGAGGAGGTCCAGAGGCTCCGCTTTGAACTTCACGACATCAGCTCTGGCAACAATGGCCTCCGTGATGCTGACTTCCTGGGAGCTATGGAGTGCACTTTAGGGCAGGTCAGTGCTTTTTCTTACTGGTCATTACAGTCTTTTGTGTAATCATTTACTATAATCAGTTTTGAACCAGATTTTTTATAACATGCTACACTGTTTGCTATTGCTGTTTACTCCCTCCACTGTGTACTATTCAATAAAACAGAAACCTCCTAGAAGTCACTCAGGTCACTGCACAAGCTAAGTGGTGCATGTGAGTGAAGTTTTCCGTTCATACATGGCGCACATGTGAACACATGTTTGAGTGGGTTCACCATAAGGAAGAAGTGTGTATGATGTGAGCATACTTCTGCAGGTGAATGCATGACAGGAGTGCATTTACATGCATCAGTGAGTGCACCGGCAAACAGCAGAATGCATTGAGCCAGTATATCACATATGGTAGATGTTGTGTTTACCAGTCTACAGCAAGATAATCAGTGCCAAACCTATGCTTGAATGAATGCAGCCCACACGCCTGAGGGCATGAAACAGATTAGAGTATATAATCCTTTTAAAGTTAAATTTAAAGTTGAAAAAGCAACTTTAAGATTAGTGAGGCCAACTTAAACCTACCCTCACTAACTGCATTTACTATGTGTTTTCTGTGTCCTTAGTTACATATAGCCCCAGGGTGTGTTCCACTATGTTTTCTAAGTATTTATATGTGTATATGCTAATACATATGGCCTTGTTGCTCCTTTAATGGTGTTGCTGCCCCTCTTAATGATGTAGTTGTAATCAATATGTAAAGATTGCTTTATTTACATGCTTTACTTAATATCCACCAGCCTTTAAAATAGAAATTGGAGTTGCAATAGTACTCATTAAGAAGTCGAGTAAGTTGATTCCAGGGAATTACTATCTAATGTCATATTGAATGGAGGGAAATATGGTTCTCATAGCTTTAAGTTCCACTCTGCCATGGTAGGGGAATGAAAATATTCGTTTTCCACTAGAATCCACTTCTCATTGTCAGAGACGCTATCAGCAACATGAAGCTGGCGGATTTACCATAGTCGGAAGAACTGAGATAATTGACATGGAAGAGGATGATTTTGAATGCGAGAGCCAGAGAGGTTTAGTGAAATGGGATAACGTGCTGCCAACATTCAGTCGGGGGGTGTGAACAACAACATTCTGGATACTGCTGTCAATCCAGGGCTTTGTTAAGAAAAAGACAGTATTATGTCAGTGCAATAGGAAAGCGCCAGAGGACTGTACGGGGATCTCAGAAAGTGATAGTAACAGATCTGTTAATAGAAATCTGTTTAGTGAAATATGAGATAGACAGCAGAACATTTTGTGCAAAGATGGCAGTAAGTGTTACATATTGCCATTTGTTGCATTACTGTGTTAATTTTGGGTCCTTTGTACATTGGCAGGCTCCCCATAGATACTAGTGTCATCACTGGGAGATGTAGCCAGAAAGAGTGCTGGTCACAGAGACATTGTGTTGGTAATATCATCACAGACAACATGTATATACATACACATATACTGAAAGAAACAACTGATCACATGACTATTTGGATATGAAATGTGTCACTTGTAGCCATTAACCCACAGAGAATTATCACCCGACTCTGCCGCTCCCCTTGGCTCTAGGTAGTGTTTTAGAGTCTTTGAGCTCATTCTTTTGATTTTCCTTCCTGCAACTTTACTGTTTTGGTGCACTGCTCTTATCAACATTGCTTTTGCTAGCAGCAAGCAGTAGTTTTCAGCCAAAAGTACATACATTTTGTGTTCACAACTTGCTTCTACTGCCCCCAAGTGGCCAAACAAAAACAGTTATTGCAGGTCTAAATAAAGTTGGGGGTTAGGTTAGCATCATTTCCTGTGTTCACTGTGCAATTATAACTCGTTTAAACATGAATTTTAGTTAATATATATTTAATATTCATTTAATATTTATCTTCCAGAAGCAATTTTCATATCAATACTGAACACAAAAAACACACTTGTATCTGTGCACTATGTAATTACAGACAAGGTTTCGGTCACAGATATTTTTTACAGTGAAATAACACACGCTAGCATTTTGCAAGAATTATCCCAATGCAATACACTTACATCAGTTTTGCTCTTTGGATGTTAACAACAAATCAAATGTCTCCAAATAATTAGAAAGCGTTGCTCGTACTACTGATCCCACTGAGAAGCACCCCACTCTGCAGCTTCCAGTGTGCTTTTAGCTTATTTTTTTGGTTTGTCTGTCTGTGTGGTTGACTTCCAATGGATCCACCCTATAAATGTTAGCAGTTACTTATCACACATGCCCCTTTTATAGCACCTGGCCTGCACAGAATTGTAAAGAGAGATCTGCCAGCTCCCATGAGCCGGCAGATCAAACCAGGGATATAACACCAGAGAAAATTACATTTGACAGATAGTGAGAAAGGTGACTCCACCATGCTGCTTTATGTCCACTGGATGTGTAAGTAGGCAGCTGTATGCTAACATTAACAAGAAGTGCAAGGTAACACCAGGGTGACACTCACAGGGCTAGCTGTCCCTCTGAGGGGAAAAGCTGGAATATGTGAACTGATTTTGATTTTGTTTTCTGTTTGTTCCAGATTGTCTCACAGAGGAAACTGACCAAAGCTCTACTCAAACAGGGAAACACTGCTGGAAAGTCTTCCATAACGGTACAACAAGTCACACACACACAGTGACACACATATACACACAAATCAGACACACACCACCTCTTGCACTCAGACACTCCGAAGATAATTAATTTGATGATGTTGCCTGTTCAATCTGTTCTGTTCCTCATTTCCATCTCATTTTCTCTCACCCCCTTCTTCTGACTGTCCCTCTCTCTCTCTCTCTCTGCCCCCCCCCCCCCCCCCCCCCCCCCGTTTTCCTTGTTTATTTCTATCCCCCCTCTCTGTAAAGGTGACAGCAGAGGAGTTGTCTGGTAACGACGATTACGTTGAACTCTCCTTCAGCGCTCGTAAGCTAGATGACAAGGTTTGTGCGACTGTGTGCTCGCTCTATATTTTTAAAAATAATTTATCTGTGTGTCTATGGGTGGGTGGGATTTGGCAATGAGGCAACTCACACACAATACACAGAAGTACAGTCTGGCATTTGAGGAAGCCTGCTGAGATAGGTGTGCCCCCCCATCCCCTGTCTCCCCCCCAGTAACCCCCTCCTATCTCACCCACCCCACCACACACACAGATAACTATATTAATTTTCAGCTTCCCCACGCACACACATGGCCACGGATGACTAATCCAAACAAGTTGCGCCTTAGGGGAAAGATGGAAGAGAGCAGGGGAGGGGCGGATAAATTGGAGAGGACGGGAAAGGGATGGGTGAAAGAAACAGGGAAGAAAGGGAGAAAAAAGGGTTGAAATAATGATTCTGTTAGTGTATGAATGATTTATGGTGATCAAAGGCAGCTCTGAGGCAGCGCCTTACATGCGTGTTTCTCCCTCTGAAGGATTTCTTCAGCAAGTCAGATCCTTTCCTGGAGATTTTTAGAACAAACGATGATGGGACCGAGTCGCTCGTGCACAGAACCGAGGTAATTACAAGCACACGCAGACATATGTTTAAATGCTTCGGATCTGTGATTAACAATCACTGTGATGCTTGTGTGTGTGTGTGTGTGTGTGTGTGTGCAGACGGTCATGAACAACCTGAGCCCAGTTTGGAAATCCTTCAAAGTTTCCTTGAACACACTGTGCAGTGGAGACCACGACAGGGAGCTAAAGGTGAGACGGGAGCTGTGACTATTTTTGGCAGGTCATGATAATGGCAGCATCATTTTTATTTAACCTTAATCAGAATTTGCAACAATCTCAGTGTGGCAAAACTTCCGCCATGGCTCGCTTCATTATTTCAGTCCGTCCCCCAGTGAGGCACAATGCACATTTAGAGGGCCAAGGCCAAATAGCACCCTAAGGGCTGCTGGTGTTTCTACGCGAGGTGTTTTGCTTTTTGTGCAGCATACAAATGATGAGATTTGTAAAACATAAGCATTGCCTTAGTGCCACACGCCCACAGGTGTATACACAGCCAAAGCCAAACAATGTGGGCAAATCACAAAGCGGCCTCAGTCATCTCCTGCCATTTTTATCTCTGAGTTAGGAGTTGAGGTCAGGTCATGTGCTGCCTTTCCTGATGTCAGTGTGTTATTTAAAGAGCCTCATGGGTGTGAAAGAGCTCAGTGGTCGCCCTAAACTCTCACCTTTTCTTGCCAGAATAGACCTCTGTGTGTGTGTGTGTGTGTGTGTGTGTGTGTGTGTGTGTGTGTGTGCATTTGTGCAAAAGTGGTGGCCGAACATCAGCTGCGAACAGTTATTCTTGCCATGAATAAACATGAGCTTGTTCATTAAATATTCAGAGGCGTCTTAACTCTGCATGGCTCCTGACAGCAGGAGAAAGGGCTCTCTCTCTCTCACACACACACACACACACACACATGCACACACATACACACATGCACGCCATTGGCTATGGTTTCCAGGGCTACCTGTTTGAAACATCAGAGGTATAGTGAGAAATGGCAGGGCAGAGATTTCTATTCAGACCAGTGCTTCCTTTTCACCGGTGCTCTTAACTGACCAATGCATAAATGCATAAACCCTCTTCTGCAGTGTCTGGCTGTCTCTCCCTTTGTGTTTCTCCTCACACGTTTCTCCACCTCTCTTTACTTTTCTCTCAGCCCCTCCGTCAGCCTCTCTCCCCCACCTCTCCATCCAACAGTTAGCATTCAGTGAATGGAACGGGGCTTCTTCATTTTTTCATTACTCTCCCGCACAGCTCTCAGCAGCTTGAAGTGGGAAGCGAGGCTGCCAAAGCGAGTGCTCGCTCCCTCACCCCCAAAAATTACTGTCAAAAACACAGACACACGCTAACCTCAAATGATCACACACACACACACACACAGGGACAAAAAAAGCATATACACTTAAGGTGCAGGCACTTGGAGGCTTAAGTAGGAGACAGGAAATAAGGGGATTACTGCCGGCTGTAGTTTCTAATCAAGCGTTGCTAGATTGTTTCTGATCGCTGGTTGTTGAGGTGACTTCAGGCGAGAAGGTCACAAAGCTCTACAGCAGAAGGACTCGTTTGCAGCTATTAAACCTGTGTTAAAGATAGAAGCATTTTTCTCTGCGTGTGTGTCTGTGTGCATATGCCTCTATTGACCAACTTTATTGAATATTATTGACTGTAAAAACTCTGCAGGACAGCCCAGAAACTGGTACCTTCTGTCACCTTTGGAAATAATAGGATTGTTTCTTTGTGATGCGCTAAGTCTTGGCCCGCTGACCCTCACATTTCACCACTGATTGAGGCCATTTATCTTGTCTAGTAGCTCCTTTGAGAGAAACAAACTATTACGCCTTAACGCACACACGTACACACACATAAAGCTGTCTCTTAAGCCGCGTCCCTCTCAGCATCCTCAGATTAATATTTCACCGCTCCATTGCCCCCCCACCAACACCGCCTTATCAATCATTCAGCATGGCATTTCCCTGCATGCCTGCGAGTCCATGTGTGTGTGTGCGTTTAGGTGACAGTGTCGCAGCTGTGCTCTAACTGAATGAATGTGCGCACTTGTGTATGTGTGTCTCTTTGTGTCCGTTCCAGTGCACAGTTTGGGACTGGGACTCCAATGGGAAACATGACTTCATTGGGGAGTTTCAGACCACTTTTAAGGAGATGAGGGCAGAGCAGGAGGGAAAACAGGTAAGCATGTAAACACACAAACTTCTGTACATGCTCAAGCCACGCGGATGAAAAGCACACTGCACATTGAGTCCTTATCACAGATTTATTTAGATGGACAGTTGGAGCCTCGTCAGGTAATAATGTTTAAACATAGTTACAGTATGTACCACAAGGCTGATGTGACATCTGCAGTTCTTCATCTACTGTGTGTTTAATTACGCTCCTCTCAGACTCACACCACACCCACAGCTGCACCACCAACATTAACATGATTTACATATGTGTTTGCCTAGATTCAGTGGGAGTGCATCAACCCTAAATACCAGATGAAGAAGAAGAATTACAGAAACTCTGGTGTTGTCATGCTCAACCACTGTAAGGTGAAGTGATAAAGCATCAGCCTTATATCCTTCTACTTTCTATAGTCTATCCCTGTCTACAGTGATTATTTTTGGTACTTATTTATATGTAAATTAATTGGTATAATAGTTTATTATTGTTTAATCTGTAAAATGTCAGATAACATTTCCCATAACTGAGAGTTATCTGATCAACAGTCTAAAATCTAAAGATATTAAATTAACAATGACAATTAGAGAAAAAAAAGCAGCAAACCCTCAAATGTGAGAACCAGGAAATATTTGTCAGTTTTGCCTGATAAATGCTGATTAATCAATTACACAAATAGGTTTTGATTAATTTTCTCATGATCATCTCAGAATTAATAATGTAAATATTGGTAATAATTTCAAGGATCACTGGAGAAAAAGGCTTCTTTGGAAGGGGTTTTGTCCTTCCTGCTGTAGCAGCACTAATGTGGCACTCAGTACAGCGCATATCTCTGCCAAGGCCAAACAATCCTACACACGTCTGTCTAGCTCTTATCTTGCAATTTTAAGGAAAGTGCTAAAAAAAAAAAAAAAAAAAAAAAAAAACAGGATCTGCCGCTGTATGAATTGTGTGTTTCTGTATGCTTTTCATGTGAGAGCAGACTGTGGCAACACATTCCTCTCTAGGACAATAAAGACTGTCTATCTTTTCATATCCATGATGTGGCCTAAATTTCAACATTTCCCCTGACAGATCATCAAAATGTATTCCTTCCTGGATTACATCATGGGAGGCTGCCAAATTCAGTTCACAGTAAGTTTTGTCCCATATAATCTGCTTAATATTTACAGCAGTATGTCATTGTCTGTCCATGTCTACCCATGCCAAGTGAGCACATGTATGTGTGTATTTGTGTTCCAGGTGGCAATAGACTTCACAGCATCCAATGGGGATCCCAGAAACAGCTGCTCCCTCCACTACATCCACCCCTACCAGCCCAATGAGTACCTCAAAGCACTGGTGGCTGTAGGGGAGATCTGCCAAGACTATGACAGGTAGACACCAGTCCATCAATCATCATTTGGCCTATTCTGACACACACACACACACACACATACAGGCATTCAAATGCATACACACACTAGATTTCCCTCTGGGAGACCACAGCCTTTGATAAAAGTCTGCATAAAAGGATTTGTTCATGCTTATCACGTAAAGCGTTTCACAGATCTCAGAGCTTTTGTCCGTTATTTGTCATTCCCTCTGTATCTTGGCTCCATCTTTTTCAATGAATCATGTGTCTCTCACTTTCTCCAGTGATAAGATGTTCCCAGCGTTTGGCTTTGGAGCACTGATACCACCTGACTTCAAGGTAGGACGTTTGGGATGCTTGTATATGCGTGTTTAAATTTATATTTTAGATCTCTTTTGGAGGCACAGTTTGCTTTTGATCAACATGAAAGGAGAATGCATTTGTCAACCTGCAAATTGGACTGAACGTGTTGTGCTGAGTGTTTGGTTTGCCGTGGCAGTGAAAGGCCCTCTGTTCTCTTTGCTCCACATGAAGGTTTCACACGATTTTGCTGTGAACTTTGATGAGGACAATCCTGAATGCGCTGGTGAGCTCCTACACATACACACACACACACACACACACACACAGACTTCTCAACTCACAGAAACCTTCACATGCGCATTCATACATCACAGGACCAGAACAGTCCTACAGTATCACCGCTACACACTTCTCCTCTCTCCCTCACTGTCAGTCCCATATTTTACCCTCTATATCTGTATATCTCTCTCTCTATACACTTGGGGCATGCACACAAACTTGCATGCACACGCACGCACAAATGCAGCTGGGAGATTTGTCACTATGCTGCAGGAAGTATTTCAGGCTCTAAGATACAGAGAAAAACAACACTAATCTGTATGTGTGAAATGGGCTTCCGCACTCTCCTGCCCACATAGCTGCGTTCCTGCCGTGATGGTGAGTGTCTGCCGACTCACGTTTGTGTGGAATGCTTTTTGAAAAATGCCCAGTCACCTTGGCGAGTAATCACACATGTTGAAACCTGATTTATTTTAGCAGATACTTTTGCAAGTACAAGAACTATGACTCGGTGAGGTCAGGCATAGTGTAATATACAGAGATAGACTGGGAGACAAATAAACAAGCAGAAAGTCAGTGTGTGTGTGTGTGTGTGTGTGTGTGTGTGTGTTGCAGGGATCCAAGGTGTGGTGGAGGCCTACCAGAATTGCCTCCCTAAGATCCAGTTGTACGGGCCCACCAACATCGCCCCAATCATCCAGAAAGTGGCCTCGTCCGCCTCTGAGGAGATGCACACCAAAGAGGCCATGGTGAGAGAGAGAATTAGAAAGATAACAAAGAAAGTCTGCACCATATTGTTCCTGTTGTGACTGTTTGTGTTTTGCACCAGCCCACAGGGAGACAAAGGAAAGACAAATAGCAATGAAAAAAAGAGACATCAGAGGTGGTAGGAAATTGGACAAAGAAAGCAAAAAGAGATGAACTGAAAAGGGGAGGGGTGGTGGGGCGGAGGGTGATTGATATTAATTAATTCTAGTCATAAGTTTTAGAGTACAAATTCTTCTCTGCCTTAACGCCTCCCGCTTTTCTCCAGCTCTCTTGTGGATTAGAATGGAGATTTATTCAAATAAGCCTCTGACAAGAAGCCACTTTTAAAATTCAGCAAACCATCTATTCGTCCCTCCCTTCATCTTCCCCCCACCCCTAACCATCCCACCAGGAATACTTCATCCTGCTGATCCTGACAGACGGCCGTCATCACCGACATGGCGGACACGCGGGAGGCCATCGTGCACGCCTCCCCACCTGCCCATGTCCGTCATCATCGTTGGCGTGGGCAACGCCGACTTCACGGACATGCAGATACTGGACGGGGATGACGGGATCCTGCGTTCGCCCAAGGGAGAACCCGTCTCCGCGACATCGTCCAGTTCGTCCCCTTCAAGGACTTCAAACACGTGGGTGGCAGTAGGGGAAAAAGGGGTGGAGGGTGAGGGGGTAGATGTCTTAAATTTTGTGGATCATAGAGCTTGGATAAATGCAGACCGGTTAGAAAATGTGACTAATTCTTCAGGGAAGTCCAGGAAACGTCAAGACATGAACAAATGAGGCACAATATAAGAATGCAGCACAAATGGGTTTTCTAATATATTTCTGCACTATATGCAATTTTTCAGCTATTTTTGCACTTTGTGTGGCTACCTCTTCACAGCCAGCATAACTGTAGTGGATACCAGACTGTTTACCTTAAAACTTTAGAGCTTTCTCAAGCCGAACTCAAGAATAACAACATTAAAGAGCATAAGAAAATGTTCAGAGTATCTACAGAGGCGTACTTAGTCATGAAACATTAAGAAATTTCAACCACTGGGATGACAACGTGAAAACAAAACAAAAAAAAAAACAACAACAACAACAACAAAAAGGCTGACATCAAACATTGTTATTTTCAGTGGGAAAATAGTGGCCTGTGAGTCAAATCTGGCCCTACCAGTAAAAATATTTGGTCAAGTGACAAAAGCTGAAGTTTTCCAGTTCACAGTTTGCATTGGAGCCTTTACACGATTTACTAGATACAAATCTACTGTAAACATCACTGTAAACACAAAGGTTCATGTAAATCCCAATAAATATGACCTCATAATCTCTGATAATAATCCATGCTCCCACATGACGGCAAGCAAACAATCTGCAGCTACTGGACTTAGTCTGCATCAAGGTGAACAGCCCTGAGTGCTGGAATTAAAGTGAGACTACTTAACTGTTGAAAGATGAAATAACACAATGTTCCTCTTACAAATGAAGAGAGGAATTCAGAAGTATTAAAATGTACTCTTGTTCAATCAAATACACTCAGGAGTTTTGCATCATCAGCCTCACTTGGTCTGGTAGACCAGCTTAAGGTGGCTAATGTTAGCAAACTTTTGATAGATACTACTCTGTAAATGACATTATTGGGTTAGTTTGCATACTTTATTACTCTTCTCACTTGTGCTTTTGTTACATTAAATGTTAGCATGTCTAGATGTTTTTCTGTAATGGCCACTTTAGGCTGCAATTGCTGCTGTTCAGCAAAAGTTACATAGGTTACCTTTAAATGGAAAACATACTCCTTGAATTCAAGCAGAGTTGTGATGAACTAACTAACTAATATATCACACAAATGAGTAAATTGATGTCAAATGAATATTACCATAAGCTGCTGTATCTCTGTCTCTTAGGGCAGACCAGCAGTGGCACTTAAAAAGTTCCACTTCAACAGGGGCTCTGTAAATGTGTGTTTGTGTGTGTGTGTATATGTATGTGTTGGGTGGGTGTTAAGAAGTGCTATATTCAGGGGTAATGAGTGTGAGTGTGTGGGCGTAATATGCTTGGTGTGCTCGTCAAAACACATCAGCTATCTACACACACTGCGCGTGTGTGTCTGTGTGTGTGTCTCTGGTGTCATTAATTTTTGCCTGGCTTTGACAGGGTCTGTTTGCCTGGTCTGTTATGGTGAGTTTGGTCTCTGACAGGTTGAGAAATCATCCAGCTAAACAGAGAGAGGGGGGGGGAAAGACCTCAGCAAATGTACTGTAGGAAGCAGTAGAAAAATATATTATACCCAAAAGTACATAGATAAAGAGACAGGTGGAGAGGAGAAGTGATGAATGAATCTGGAGGGACAGAGGAGAAGAAGCACAGGGAGAGAGACAGCCCCGGTGGTGGTGGTGGTGGTGGTGTTGGAGGGAGGTCAGCAGGAGACCGGAGCTAAAGACAAAAGAGAGCGAGGGAGTATGTGACAGAGGTGGAGAGGTGATTTTCTGCTCTGTCGTTTCTTTTCAGAAGGGATTAGCAGGACAGAGCTGCTGTGTGACAGGCAGAGCGGGGGATAACAGGTAGATAGGA